>NW_024538297.1:0-10193 GCF_016628075.1 Suillus paluster
AAGAGTAAATATCCAACGATAATCGACCAAATAATCGATGATTTTCAGATCGGTGGAATATCGTCGGAATGAGCCCATATTCGTCTGTTTTCGATGGCAAAAAATTGAGATTCTCTAATTATACACCGTATGGCTGAATATTATATAAAACATGTCACATTTTTATTGTTTTATGAGTATCTCATTTGATAGAGGGTGTTACTGGGATTGTGTTCCACTCACTTTTATAAAATTTGGTGGTCAGGAACATGAGTTATGTCCATTTTACTGTTTGGAAGGTGATACCACTCCATGACCATATTCAACAGGTATTATGTCATCTACAGGGAGTTATATCACTTGCATATAGGTCTATAAGTATTATAATCAGGTAAATTTGGTATCTCCATCTGATGATAACCACATTCAGACATTTGCCCTAGGTGAGAGGAGGAGGGGGTGAACTATAGCAATGAAAAAAATTCCTGTGATCCTGAAACTTGGTTTATCATCTTCTCTGACCTTTAAACTGGTGGGCACATGATCAGCTTGGTCACTGGTACATCCAGAGTGATCTGGCTCTGGTGTCTCCTGGTGGGTTGAGATGATCTGAGTCTATCACCTCACAAAAAATTCTGGGGATCCTGAAAACTAGCCTATCATGTTCTCTGGCCTTTAAAATGGTAGGGACATCATCAGTATACTCGCCAGTACATAATCTGGGTTTGGTGTCTCTTCATAGCAGGAGGTGTTCTCAGTCTATGATCTCACAAAAAATTCCTACTGCTCTGAAACTTGGTGCACCATCATTCTTGACCTTTACAATGGTAGGAACATAATCAGCTTGGTCACCGGTGCATCCAAGATGATTTAGTCCTGGTGCCTCCTGATCACTGGAGGTGACCTAAGTCTATCACCTTACAAAAAATTCCAGACATCCTGAAACTTGGTGTATTATCATGTCTGACCTTCCAAATAGTGGGGACATGATCAGCTTGATCACTGGTGCATTTTGAGTCATCTGCTCCTGGTGTCTCCTGATGGGTGAAGGTGATCTGAAGCTATCACCTCACAAAAAAATCTAGACATCCTGAAAATTGGTGTATCATCTTCTCTGACCATTACAATGGTGGGGACATGATCAGCTTGATCACTGGTGCATTTTGAGTCATCTGCTCCTGGTGTCTCCTGATGGGTGAAGGTGATCTGAAGCTATCACCTCACAAAAAAATCTAGACATCCTGAAAATTGGTGTATCATCTTCTCTGACCATTACAATGGTGGGGACATGATCAGCTTGATCACTGGTGCATTTTAAGTCATCTGCTCCTGGTGTCTCCTGATGGATGAAGGTGATCTGAGGCTATCACCTCACAAAAAATTCCAGACATCTTGAAACCTAGCCTATCATATTCTCTGGCCTTTACAATGGTGGGAACATAATCAGCACAGTCACTAGTGCATTTAGAGTGATCTGGATTTGGTGTCTCCTGCAGGAGGTGTTCTCAGTCTATCACCTCACAAAAAATTCCAGATATCTTGAAACCTAGCCTATCATCTTCTCTGACCTTGACAATGGTGGGAACATAATCAGCTTGGTCACTGGGCATCTAAGATGATTTAGTCCTGGTGCCTCCTGATGACCAGAAGTGACCTAAATCTATCACCTTACAAAAAATTCCAGACATCCTGAAACTTGGTGTATTGTCTTGTCTGACCTTCCAAATGGTGGGGACATGATCAGCTTGATCACTGGTGCATTTTGAGTCATCTGCTCCTGGTGTCTCCTGATAGGTGAAGGTGATCTAAAGCTATCACCTCATAAAAAATCTAGACATCCTGAAACTTGGTGTGTTATCTTTTCTGACCCATCTGATAGTCTGGACATGGTTGGCTAGATCATTGGCACATTTTAAGTCACCTGGTCCTGGTGTCTCCTGATGGGCACAGGTGATCTGAGGCTATCACCTCACAAAAAATTCCAGACATCTTGAAACCTAGCCTATCATCTTCTCTGACCTTTACAATGGTGGGAACATAATCAGCTTGGTCACTGGTGCATCCAAGATGATTTAGTCCTGATGCCTCCTGATGACCGGAGGTGACCTAAGTCTCAGCCCACAAAAAATTCTAAACATCCTGAAACTTGGTCCACCATCTTTCCTGACCTATAAAATGATAAGGACATGATCAGCCTGTTCACTAGTGCATCCAAGATGATCTAGTCCTGGTGCCTCCTGATCACTGGAGGACACCTAAGTTTATCACCTCACAAAAATTCCTATGATGCTGAAACTTGGTTCATTATCTTCTTTAACCTTTAAAATGGTGAGAACATGGTCAGCTTGGTCACTTGTACATCCAAAGTGATCTGGCTCTAGTGTCTCCTGGTGGGTGGAGATGATCTGAGTTTATCATCCCACAAATATTGTAGGGATCCTGAAAACCAGCCTATCATGTTCTCTGCCTTTTAAAGTGGTAGGAACATTATCAGCCTGATCACTAGTGCATCCAAGATGATTTAGTCCTGGTGCCTCCTGATCACTGGAGATGACCTAAGTCTGTCACCTCACAAAAAATTCCTACCATCCTGAAACTTGGTGCATCATATTTCTTGACCTCTAAAACAGCAGGGACATTATCAGTGTGATCACCAGTGCATCCAGGATGATCTGGTTCCCATGTTCCCTAATAGGTGGAGATGATCTGAGTCTATCATCCCACAAAAAAATTCAGACATCTTGAAAGCTAGCCTATCATCTTCTCTGACCATTACAATGGTGGGAACATGATCAGCTTGATCACTGGTGCATTTTGAGTCATCTGCTCCTGGTGTCTCCTGATGGATGAAGGTGATCTGAGGCTATCACCTCACAAAAAATTCTAGACATCTTGAAAACTAGCCCATCGTCTTCTCTGACCTTTACAATGGTGGGAACATAATCAGCTTGGTCACTGGTGCATCCAAGATGATCTAGTCCTGGTGCCTCCTGATCAGTGAGGGTGATCTGAATCTATCAGCTCACAAAAAATTCTAGACATCCTGAAACTTGGTCCACCATCTTTCTTGACCTATAAAATGGTAAGGACATGGTCAGCATAATCACTAGTACATTTAGAGTAATCTGGGTTTAGTGTCTCCTGATGGCAGGAGGTGTTCTTAGTCTATCACCTCAAAAAATTCCTACCAGCCTGATACTTGGTGCATCATATTTCTTGACCTTTAAAACAGTAGGGACATGATCAGTGTGATCACCAGTGCATCTAGGATGATCTGGTTCCCATGTTCCCTGATAGGTGGAGATGATCTGAGTCTATCACCCCACAAAAATATTAGACATCTTGAAAGCTAGCCTATCATCTTCTCTGACCATTACAATGGTGGGAACATGATCAGCTTGATCACTGGTGCATTTTGAGTCATCTGCTCCTGGTGTCTCCTGATGGGTGAAGGTGATCTGAAGCTATCACCTCACAAAAAAATCTAGACATCCTGAAAATTGGTGTATCATCTTCTCTGACCATTACAATGGTGGGGACATGATCAGCTTGATCACTGGTGCATTTTAAGTCATCTGCTCCTGGTGTCTCCTGATGGATGAAGGTGATCTGAGGCTATCACCTCACAAAAAAATCTAGACATCCTGAAAACTAGCCTATCATCTTCTCTGACCTTTACAATGGTGGGGACATGGTTGGCTTGATCACTGGTACATTTTGAGTCTCCTGGTCCTAGTGTCTCCTGATGGGCAAAGGTGATCTGAGGCTATCACCTCACAAAAAATTCCAGACATCTTGAAACCTAGCCTATCATCTTCTCTGGCCTTTAAAACGGTAGGAACATAATCAGCACAGTCACTAGTGCATTTAGAGTGATCTGGATTTAATGTCTCCTGCAGGAGGTGTTCTCAGTCTATCACCTCACAAAAAATTCCTACCACCCTGCAACTTGGTCCACCATCTTTCTTGACCTTGACAATGGTGGGAACATGATCAGCTGGTCACTGGTGCATTTTAAGTCACCTGGTCCTGGTGTCTCCTGATGGATGAAAGTGATCTGAGGCTATCATTTCACAAGAAATTCTGGACATCCTGAAACTTGGTGTATTATCTTCTTTGACCTTTACAATGGTAGGAACATGATCAACTGAATCACTGGTGCGTTTTGTGGTGTCTCCTGATGGGCAAATGTAATATGAGGCTATCACCTCACAAGAACTTCTAGACATTTTGAAACCTAGCCTATCATCTTCTCTGACCTTTATAATGGTGGCAAAATAAACAGCTTGGTTACTGGATGATCAAGTCCTGGTGCCTCCTGATGACTGGAGGTGACCTAAGTCTATCAGCTCACAAAATATTCTAGACATTCTGAAACTTGGTGTATTATCTTCTCTGACCTTTAGAATGGTGGGGATTGGTCAGCTTGGTCACTGGTACATCCAGAGTGATCTGGCTCTGGTATTCCTGGTCGGTGGAGATGAATGGAGTATATCACCCCACAAACAAATCTAGACATCCTGAAACCTAGCCTATCATGTTTTCTGGCCTTAAAAATGATAGGGACATGATCAGCATGATTGGTTTAGTGTCTCCTGGTGGGTCAAGGTGATCTGGAGCTATCGCCTCACAACAAATTCTAGACATCCTGAAACTTGGTGTATTATCTTTTCTGGCCCTTCCAATAGTCAGCACATGGTTTGCTTGATCACTGGTGCATTGTGAGTCACTTGGTTCTGGGGTCTCCTAATGGGACAAGGTGATCTGAGGCTATCACCTCACAAAAAATCCTAGACATCCTGAAACTTGGTGTATTGTCTTCTCTGACCTTCAAAATAGTGGGGACATCATTGGCTTGGTCACTGGTGCATCCAGAGTGATCTGGTTCTGGTGTTCCCTGGTGGGTGGAGATGAACTCAGTCTATCACCCCACAAAGAAATTCTTGAGATCCTGAAACCTAGCCCATCATACTCTCTGGCCTTTCCAGTAGTGGGGACATGATCCGCCTGATAACTGGTCCATTTTATGTCACCTGGTCCTGGTGTCTCCTGATGGATGAAGATGATTTGAGGATCTCACCTCACAAAAAATTTTAGACATCCTGAAACTAGGTGTATTGTCTTCTCTGATATTTATAATGGTGGAAGCATGACAACATCCATAAGTGCAGCCTGGCTAGTCCTAGTGACTCATCATAGGAGGGGGTCCCTTCACTTCACCAGTGCTGGAAAAATTCCTGGCATTCTGAAAGTTATCCTATCATCTTTCTTGGCCTTGACAGTGGTAGGGACATATTCAACTCGATCCCCAAAGCATCCAGCAGAGGCTGATGCTACTCCTTCATCATAGAAGGGGGGGTTCACTCACTATACTACCTTGGGAAAAATTCCTGGCATTCTAAAACTGGTCCTATCATCTTTCTTGACCTATAAAATGGCAGGGACATGATCAGGTAGGTCCTTGGTACATCTAGTGTGATCCAGTCATAGTGACTCATCATAGAAGGGGGTCCCCTCACTTTACCACTTTCATCTTTCATGACTTTTACAATAGTGGGAACATGCTCAAATTGGTCCCTAAAGCATTTAGAAGAGGCTGATGGCAGTCTCTTACCATAGGAGAGGGACCGCCAACTTCACAACCTTGAGAAAAATTCCCAACATCCTGAAACTTGTCCTGTCGTCTTTTCTGACCTTTAAAATGGTGAGGTTCAGCTAGATCCCTTGTACATCCAGAAGAGGTCAGTCTCAGTCTCTTATGATAGGAGAGGAGGATCTACTCACCCTACCACCTTGAGAAACATTTCTAACATCTTTAAACTTGTTGTATCATCTTTTCTGGCTTTTAAAATGGTGGGGACATGCTCCAGTGCATCCAAAAGAGGCTGGTACCAGTGACTTATAGAAGAGGGGTTCATACTTTAGGAAAATTTCCTGGCATCCTGAAACTTGTCCTGTCATGTTATCTGGCCCTTAAAATGGTAGGTACCTACTTGGATTGATCTCTTGTCCATCTATGATGATCTAGTCCTGGTGCCTCCTGATGACTGGAGGTGACCTAAATCTGTCACCTCACAAAAATTCTAGACATCCTGAAACTTGGTTGATTATCTTCTCTGACCTTTCAAATGGCAGGGACATGGTTGGCTTGATCACTGGTGCATTTTGAGTCACTGTTAAGGTCATGCTCAAGGGGGAGGTTACTCAAAGGGCTTCAGCTTCAGCTCGTGCACTGCGCCCCTTACCCAAGTATGTGCCCTTAATTTCCGGGGGACAGAGGGGAAGTCCGACGGAAGTCCAGGGAATTTCAGAGGACAGAAGTCGGTGGAGTTCGGCAGAACTCTGGAAGACTATGTAGGGACGGAGTAAGGCTACTACGGAAGTCCAGAGTAGAAACAGAACAGAGGTTAGACTACCCTAAGGTAGAACCGGAGAATTAGTCCTAAGGTTTAACCCCTAAGACTCAGAGGTGGGCAAGAGGTGAGGCTCAAGTCCAGAGATTGCAGGAATGAGCAGAACTAAGATGATATTCGAACTGAGGAGTTCCGGAGTATCACAGGGGTTTATATACTGTAGGTATCATGTAAGTAAATCAGTCAGCAAAGGTAAGGGCTATGTACGAAGCATGTGGAAAGTCTATTACTAAGTGTAATGGATCAAAGCAGTGAAGTCGGAAATGAAGTAAGAATGGATGGATCAGTAAGCATAGCGAAATAGGACATAACCGGTAACTGGAGCAATAGCTAATCTAAAAGGAGTTAGGGGTGAGTGCAGAGATGAAGGCGGAGCACTGGGCAGAATAGCAGGATGGAGGACCAGTCTTTAATGAAGTAGATCCGGAATTCTGGATCCAGAGGTACAGGATATGACAGTCACCTGGTCCTGGGGTCTCCTGATGGGCAAAGCTGATCTGAGGTTATCACCTCAGGAGAAATTCCTGGGATTCTGAAACTTGGTGCATCATCTTTCCTGACTTTCAAAATGGTAGGGACATGCTCTGCTGTCTGTCTCTTGCTATAGGAGAGGGTCCTCTCCATCACACCACTCTGAAACTTGTGCTATCATATTCTATGTCCTTTACAATGGTAGGGACCTACTCACATTGATCTCTGGTCCATATATAGTTGTCTTGTTCCGATACCTCATTATTTGAAACAATCACCTATGTCCATCATCTTGAAAAACTTCCTGGCATACTGAAACTTGTCCTATCATCTTCTCTGATCTTTAAAATAGTAGCAATCTATTCAGATTCATATCTGGTGCATCTATAGCTGTCCAGTTACTGTCTTGTGTTAGGAGAGGATACCCTTACTGACTCCTAACCTGGACTTGTTTACATTTGACTCGAAGGAAGCAGAAACATAATCTATTCATGTTGCCTTACAAAAGATGTGCTCAAGATATTTTTTTAGACATTAGCATATAGTAAATTCAGTGCATGCTGATTTGCATGACCTTATATATGGTGTTGATTTAATGCTCTGAGGCACCATAAGATCAGACCACTTTGTCCAGTGAAGTACTTGCTTATTTAGGACAATATGTAATGAAAATCACACTGGTATGAGTCAAATCTCTTTGGACTTGCTATATAACCTCACTCTGATACTCATCACTTGTTGATGATCCTGATTCCTCATGCATCCTATCTTTCATCTGCATGATGTGGTTTTTCTCATCTTTCAGATGGTCTATATGTCTGTCATTCAAGAAGGTCCTGGCAGACTTGGAACTTTTGCTGCATTGGCTAGAATATCTCCAACCATCTCTGAGATTGTTCTTCAGCTCCTATGGAAGCAGATGCATTCAGTGGAACCTCTTCTACGTCTTGTTGGGGGAAAAAGAAAAGAAAAGTCAGATGGTTTATGGCTTTGGGTCAGTGATGGTCTTTTTTGGTTGCACAATCTTGTTGCTCATGCTTCACATGGACAATTCTGCAGAGCCTAGATTCATCTCATCTAGGCCGTTTTGCTATATATGCACGCAGGGTTAGGGCCATCTGTGCAGATGGAAAGGCTCTGAAATCTCAACATAAAAGGGCTTTTACCATCCTGTTGCAATCTTGTGTTCGGATCAAATCTCCAGTTCCCCTCCTACCATTGCTCAATCATGTAGAGCTGCATAACCAGAATGACTGCCTAGCTCAATTTCTTGGTGGCCTCTTCTGTCCAGCACTACAAACCCTGATACTTCCACCTCATATGTCCAAATTCCCCCAAATCCAGAACATGATGTCTCATCTTCAAACTCTTGTCTTCATTGCTTGTCCGACTCAGACAAGATCAATTTTAAATTCCTTATCAGATCACAAATCTATGCGCCATCTCACTCTGTCTTATATCAATCCCACTGCAATGGCTCCTCTAGCTTCCCTTCACAAGCTTGTCAGCCTAACATTTGTCATCACCACTCAATCATCCTTCATAAAAGAGGCCACCTCTTTTCCAAAAAATTCCATTCATACCAACATTCTTCACATTCAAGTAGAACTTGATGACAACAGTCCCATGCCCACCACCACTGGATTTTCAGCTGTTATGCTACTGCTATCTAGTCATTCCATCCGCAGTCAGGGGCTCAGCATCAAAATTCCTTGGTATCATCCAGCAAAGGACACCATGCATTTCTTCAACTGTCTTGCATCACTGGCCTCAGATAATCCTAATCACCGCTTCCTGGCTTGGGAGAACCTAGAGTGTTTCAGGTTACAGATGGAGTGGAATGAAGATCAAATGAACATGGGCTATGATGTGCTGCAGATGCCATGCGATGGTTTGTCTGTTTTGTACCAGCTATTTTTCTTGACCACTTTGGAGCTGGAGGACTTGGTTAGGTTAGGTTAGGTTAGGTGGTGTCGACACACGAGCGCGAAGCGCGAGTGTGGAGATGTGAAAGCTGTGAGAGGAGACTATTCGGTAGCAAGTTAGCCCTCGCTTTGGTGAGCAGAGGACGCTTTCGATGGTACTGGCCATCTCATCAGGCTGAATAGTGGTTTTTATACCTGTAGGGCTGTAGATGTGAGTCTAGCAGCTATTGTTGTTATCGTTGTAATAGAACGATAGCAAACATAGAAGGATAAGGGTTATATCAGTACCCGGATCTAACAATCCAATGGAACGCGTTGGAAAACCGTCGCAGGACTACAAAGGAATGAAAGGAGTCCCTTAGGGGCCGTCATATGATGCAGAAGAGGTGATGAGATAAGATCACCGGAGAGACGGCACCCGAAGCCTACCCGCGCGGAGCGCTGGTGCGGCTTCCAGAAGGAGAGGCCGCCGGCTTATGCATGACATAAGGGAATCAGGGGTTCAAAAATGACCGAAACTGGAACAAAACAAAAGTGACATGTGAAGTGTCAGATTCTATCGGGTAGTTAACCCGAATAGAAGGAAACTGCTTTTTCCGGAAACAGTCTAATGACGTGCGATCCGACCGTGGGTCAGATTCCACGCTGTCAAGATCATGAGAAAGCAGTGAACGTATCGGGACACGGGCTGCCGTGAGGCGGCCACAGGGTGGCCCGAAAAGGGTGAAGGCGTGTGAAATTTTCAGACACATAAAAGAACGTGTCGAATGGTAGACGGTGGTTGACTTAGTTCTCGCATGGATCGCTCCGCCAATACAAGAATACCGCCACTCTGAAACAGGGCAAGCCCTGGGGTTCCTCTCGAGGGGCACGACGCGCTCGCGTCTATCGCCTCTGTCGTCGAAGTACCGAGGAATATTACAACCGGGAGATCGCTCCCCTTCAAGGAGACGGGGGGCGAAGCAAGGACTGGAAGAATGACCCTCCATTCCATGATTCCTGGGAGTATACGAAGGAGGTACCATCCATCCTCCTCCGCTCGCAGTGTGTTTGAACGCTGGGAGGCGATCATGTGAGTGGTGGCTGCTACTTCTTGGACTTGTACATACGCATCCAGAAATACACGCCATCATGAAGCGTCTTCCATCCAGGGTGCTTCATCAGATAAGCACGAGGAAGTACACTCAGTGGTTGGACCGAACCAAGGACTTATTGCCGGTCACGACTTGGTACCCAGGTATCGCTACCCAGGGGCTGCGCAACAAGCTGCCGGTGGTTTCCAGCCCAAAAGGTACGTTCTGGTGTTACCAACACCATTTCTTTCCGTTAGTTTGTTAGTTTAAACGGTTTACTGATTATACCGGCCGATTAGGACCTGTATGACGCCAGAGCCTAATTGTTCAGG
>NW_024538298.1:0-10151 GCF_016628075.1 Suillus paluster
ACATCCTTGGTTGCGATGCATTTATTTCAGCGTCTCGTTTCTTAGTTCATTAAACCTCTTCTAGTGTAAGTACTACTCGACCGGCATTCTGGCAGCTTTCGCGCGGAGTCTCACAGATATGCTGTGTAATGCTTCGAAGTTTGCACTGCGAAAGCTGCGGCAGATGCAGCGCATATACGGCAACTCAGTAAGTAGTACGTACTCAAGTACTTTGTCACGGGTAAGGTGATGAGACCAAAACTTGCAAACATGGCTGATGACTGAAGGATCGGAAGTAGCAAACCGGCGAATGAGGACATATATCACAAGGTGTCAACATTAGGTATAGTCAGAATACCAATACGTCGACATTTTGCACTTCTTCAAATCTGTTTCTCTGCCGTAATTCATTGTAAGTAGAAGGAAACCAGGACAAGTCGCGACTCACTTTCAGCAGCAGAATCCTACTTTCGCCCATAAAAGTACGTTCCGCGTCAAACAACTCCTCGCTAACGATCTTGCGATACAACAGTGCAGGCCCTAGCGGTTCCGTAAATGGGCGAAAGATCATGCTAGTCAGCTCGCCTGGTACAAGCTGACCGCGATAGTGTGATTTATCTTGTGCATGATAATTCCGAGCGATTTGTGAGTTGAAATCTCTGATGCGTACCCGTCGAGGCTTGCGTGACAAGTTGGAAGGGCTGTCGTTAGAGGGCTCCACAACGCGGAAACCATAGTGCAGACTGCCAGCCCTCATCACTTTGAACCCGGAACCACGTTGTGTGCTGCGGCCTTCTTGGATTTCCAGTCCCACATTTGCGTATAGTTTATGCTCTTGATTACTACAGCATTAGCATACTGATGTAGTTCCCGATGATTTGGATGTCCACATGACCAGTGGAATGGACTATTTTGCGGTCAATGATATTCGCCGAGTCCCTTCAGTATTGGTTGCACTGCATCGGGATGAGTGTCGTTTGTTGTCAGCGACTTCAGATGGATATCATATACATGACTCCGACTGCCCATGCAGTTAGCCGGAAAATAGGCTGAGCGAAAGAATGTGAACGCTCACATGTCTGCTGAAAATGCCGCTACAACAAATAGATCTTGCGCAGCACAGAAAGTGAATTCCACCGAGGTCACGACATCAATAGGATGACTCCAGCAATGAAGATCATTACAATCAAACGCGGACGGCAAACGCGCAAAGTAGATGCGGCTGTCCCTAACTGAAATATATACACCACCCAAAAGCTCGTGTGTATGTCCTAACATCATCGAGGGGAGCCTACACCTCTGCCTGTATTGGAAGCGTTGCCATGCAGCGTCATACTGTCTGAGTCGTTTGCGACGTGTCACTGGTGGCACGTCCTGTTCGGAGGTTCCCACTGGAATCATTTGGAAGTAGCCGAGGCCGATGATCTATTGCAGCATCTCCGAATTGTCGACCACTGCTTTCGGCGTTTTGCACGTCTATGGGGAATGAATATACTCAGTGAGATGAATTCTTTGTTCACTTACCTTTCGCACCCGTAATAGGTCGTACGTGCGCGTCGAGAAGTGCCAGTATAAGCTCTGGGGGAGTGTACGAGTGCCATGGCCATCGGAAAATCTAGGACGTATTATAGCGAGAGGCCGGGGACTGTGCATTGGAACCAAGAGGAGACGAGTTACCAGTCAGATCTGTGGCGCATTACTTCGAAGGCACTGTGAAAGCTGCGGCACTGGGTGCAGCATATGCATTCGTCACTGTCGACTTGAAGGTGACGAAAAAATCATCAAATAAATCAAATTGAAGCGTTAAATAACTAAGTTTTTCACGCGTACGTAAACGCAGAGTCGGTCATACTCATCATGCGCTAACTTGTTCCCGTGCACATTGTACCCCCTCCGATGCCTCCCTGTTATGCTTCTTCTGACCACTTGAATATGTGATCGTGGAGAGTATTCGTATTCTTTAAATTTGTGTGTTCATATGCTACTACACGGTATACTACCTCTATCAGTGTCAGCCCACTGTACAGTGTCAGTGACGCCGTGTATGGCAGGAAAAGCTGTGAAGTTCAGGGATGGGTGACGATGGGATGGGTATGGACTGCTACGAGTAACGAGTTAGTAGGAACAGGATGATTTGCGGAAGGCGAGTGGAAGGAGGCGGAACGGTATATCCCGCCAGAAGAGCGAGCACAACTCTACACATTGACGTGTCGATCTCGTGTCCCTCAGCAAGAGACAGGAGGACACGAAGTCACGTAAGGCCATCCCCGCTCTCATCTAATACTCTAGTCGATCGACTCGAGTGGCAACCTATCATGCAAAGATATCGCCGGACTCGTTCACACGTCTGATATACCTGGATTAACCAAGGACCCACCAATGGAGAATTCACACTTGCTCAACCTTGACGACAAGAAAGCATAGGTGGATGGCGACCTCGACGTTACTTGGCATGGTCCTGAAATTGGTTTTGTTACTATTCGTGGTGTCGCCAGTGTCATCTCGATACTTCCGAAGTTCCCAAAGTGAGAGGGATCAGAAACTTGCAATTGCACAATGTGATCCTCGTAGTGCTCAGCGGTGCCGGTGATCGCGGGGTGAAGTCAATTCTCATCAGGCACCCGTGTACGTTTTAGAGTTTAATTTGTTTGGCCTTATTTGGCAACGGCTTCGTGCTTGATGCTGTAAACCGACATCTTGAGTGCTACTGCCGCTCGTCCATCGCAGCCATACACGAAGATGGGTGATGTATCCAAAAGCACATCAAAGAAGACATCGCGCATCCTGGCTGCGCTGGATTATTCTTCAATGCTTGCTTCTTCCTCAAGTTCTCAAACCACTATGCAAACATCCCAAACTCTCGGCAAGCGCAAATCGGATACCCTTCCTGTATCGCCAGTGAGGAAGCACAAACCATCCTAGATATGGGTCCCGTAATTCATGGACCACAGTCCCCTTTTAACAAGCCTGTATACGCGAGTAAGATAACTGCAGATTTCCGTTACTATTCTCTCATGATTCGACTGTAGCTTCTGCCAACATTGCTAGCACTTCATCACAAGGCGCTTCGTCTGGAGCTGGCGGATCTACAACAAGAACCAAAGATGAAATTAAAAGCAAGCTCGTGACATCAGGCTTTTCTTTGAGATACGACGCCGAAACCCCTGTTAGTCGCATTGACCAAGGAGGCCCTGACCAAGAACAGAGGTTGTTTATCTGAGTGGAACAAGACTCGTCGCTGACACCCGAATAAGATTGGCAGAATTTGTTTATAATTCTATTGAAAACCTCGGGGACAGGCGCTCCGTTAAGGATGCTATCCATAACCTCGGTCTTCAAAGGTAAGTAATACATGTAGTATGGCAGTCGTCATAGTTGTACTGAGGTGGTATAGCGACAAGGATCTCCTCCCTGGTCTGGAAGTACGCCTTTTACCTCACCAGCTCATTGGCGTCAACTGGTACGAGTGATAAGTGGGTTTCTTTTCATACATTAATTTCGGAGCGCAGGATGGTGGACCAAGAAAAAAGCTCCCCCTACCGGGGTGGCATCTTGGCGTGAGTAATGTTAATTTTCAACGTATGCACCTTAAAGATCGAGTTCACTCAGAGATGAAATGGGTCTTGGTCAGTCTTTTCAACTTCGACGAGTGCATTTGTATAACGAGATACTTTGAATCAGGCAAGACCGTTCAAATGATCGCTACAATGGCAGCCAATATGCCTAAGGACACTGATGCTGTGAAGACCACCCTCGTTGTTGTTTCCCTCTGCCCTCCTTCAACAGGTTGGCCAGTCTTCTTTGTTCGACTTTGGCCATATTGACACCATTACCAGTGGAAAGAGGAAATTGAGACCAAGTCGAACGACTTGTTTACTGTTCACATCCATCACGGTCGGGACAAGCTTTCGACCCTGATGGACGTCAGATCTAAAGATGTGCGTCATGCAAATCGTCACACTCGGCACAGTAACCGAGATTCATCGTTAGGTCATCATTACTACATATCAAACTCTGAGCATGGAGCTTGCCATTCCAAAAACACATTGAGGACGGCGAGGAGCTAGCATACCTCGAGCAGTACGGGTAGGTAACACATCATTTACAATATGTCGACCCATTCAGCTATTTTGCAGGGGGGTGCTTGGTCGCATGAGATGGTATCGCGTGATTTTAGATGAGGCCCAGTTCATTCGAAACAGGCGGGTTCAACATCACTCTGTTTATTGAGTGCTTTAATACTCCCAACAGAGGAACCCTTGCTAGCCGTAGTGTTGCCCTTCTCCGTTCGACTTACAGGTGGATGCTTACAGGCACGCCCGTCACGAATACTCTGTATGCCTAAATTTCTTCGTGGTATTTATCGATCACCCACCTATTCACAGCGCTGACATATATGGGCTTATTCCGCTTTGGGCGTTTTCGCCCTTGGAATGACTGGAGTCATTCAAACAATATGTTGTACGTTTCCTCCGCGTTTTTGGACGTTTTGCATTTCATCTTCGTTTAGGCAAAAGTGCAGCAAGAAGATGCACCGCTTGCGGGTGAGTAAACCCGCCCAGTCCGATGTAGTTCTTGGGTAAATCAACCATACAGCAATGCGAGCACAGGAGATCCTGAAGCCCCTGTTTGCTTCGCCGTACAAAGGAAGCTAGATTGGTAAACCGCCCATAGAATTTTTTAATTCCTGTATTCTCGCTCACGATTTATATAGGAAGGAAAGCTCATCCTTCAGCTGCCCCCGAAAAATATCGAGCTCGTGACTCTTGAATTTTCAGCAGACGAGCGGCAGGTACGTTGGTTAGGTACCCCAGCGTTTCGCAACCTCATATTTCGTAGCTCTACGATGATTTCGAGAAGAAAAGCCACGTTCAAATCAACCGGTTCATCAAAAGAGGGACATTGTTGAAGAAGTATGCACTCAATCAATTCCGAGTCTTGTTTGCTAAATCCAGGTTTCCATCTCAGTGCAACCGCTATCTTGGTATTTATTTGCATTTGCATATTAGTGGTCATTTTTGAATACAGTTTACAGGCGATGATTCTCCGACTTCGACAGCTGTGCTGCCACCCGAACCTAATCCTGGCATGTCCCTTGTTCTTCGATCACGTGGATGAATTAACCCAACGCATCATAGTGTCATACAGAAGAACTTGAGGATCCTTCTATGCTCATGTCCGACGACAAGGGAAGAGAGCTCTCGCGGGCGATCCGAGCCATGGGGCCGGCTTGGGTGAATGATGTAAGTGTAGTTCATTTGTCCGCGGCTAGCATTAAATTATCTGCATACAGGTCAAGAAGAGGTTGGTTTTTTTTATCCGGTGACAAGCAAAATATCTACTACGACAACTTTCCACGCCTAGGTTCATGACACGCGCGCTTGAGAGCAATTTTCTCTCCTTCTCAGATGAGGAGGGCGCAGATGCTACGTGCCCTATCTGCAAAGATCGTATGTGTTCGTTTCTCAGTAGTGATTGATACTCTCACGTACGAAAGTGTACGGTAATAACACTGGTCGTGTCCTTGCCTGCGGCCATGAGATCTGTTTTGGTGCGTGAACCTTCTCTGTCCGTCGTTACTGTATTTTGAGTAACCCTTGTATCCTTAGATTGTATGCTCATACTCTCGGGCTCGCCCATTGGCCACAACGGAGAGTTGTAAGCTGCCGATTCCTGCTCCTATCTGCTGCACCTAACAATCACCCAGTGGTCATGGAAATGAGAAAGAAAATCTTCGTGCCGAACGCGAATATGAAGCAGCAGCTACAAAAGGTCACCGACCTTGTGCGTCTCTTCCTGCTTCTCGTTACGCTGTTCTCTCACACATTCGTACAGGCCCCACGTGCAAGACGATGAATGACCTGAACCAAACCAAGGTGTTCAAGTCTATTGCATTCGAGCCAGAAGAAGAAGAAGTCGAGGAGGCGCACCGCGCTCTTAAGCGCGCCCGCCGACTTGCGCCTAAGAAACCTGTGCACCAGAGCAGAGATTCAAGTGCAGAGTCATCCGGCTCAGAATCGGAAATCGAGGTGTCAGCGCCCTCGCGCTTCAGAGGGGGGACGCCGGAACTCGAACAGCTCCGACGATGATATGCCTGATTTCTCACAGTTATTCGCGAATAAGGGAAAACTCAAGAAGAAAGGGAAGAAGGCTGCGGGGAACAAAAGGTTGCGCCGGCAGTCTGACGATGTGCGTATAGCTTTGTTTTCTTTGGCGCCGAATTTGACTGAGTGGTACATCCCACAGGACGAAGTACTTGACTTGACTATGGGCGATGCGTCGGACCACCTTGATGATTCTGACGTTGAGTTTTGGAAGGGGATACGCTGTGCGGTCCTCGAATCACACGAAACACAAGGATGATGGAAAAGGAAAGGTACCAATGAAGGACACTGACGAAAAAACCCGTCTCCCCAGGCATAGAGAAGGCAAAGTTGGAAGATACTGGCGCTCCTTCGCGTGCACTTATCGCTATGTGGCGAAAAGGTGATTACGACCTCGAACCGAGTACGAAGATGCTCTCCCTCATCGATTTTCTCCAAACATGGGACGCGAGCGGGGACAAGACGATCTGCTATTCGCAGTGTTCGTACCTTGATTGAAGAACCTTGCAAGTTGCTGCTGACAAAGCATGTTGCACAGGGACCTCGATGCTCGACCTTGTAGAAACGCTGTTCTCGCGATACGGGATCCGCAGCCTGCGGTACGATGGTTCTATGGACCCGAACGTCGCGGGATAAAGTTATCGTGATGTTAAGCGGCATGATGGACCTAAGGTCATCCTCATCAGCACGAAGTGTGGTAGTGTGGGCTTGAATTTGGTCGTGGCAAATCGCATTATCAAGTAAGTCTTAGAGTTTAAATCATCCCCCTTATGATGGCTGACGATAATGAATAGCTTAGATCTATCCTGGAACTATGCCTCCGAGTCGCAGGCATATGACCGCGTACACCGTCTGGGGCAGGAGAAGATGTTTTTGTAAAGCGGCTTGTTGTCAAAAACACGATCGAGGAGCGGTAAGTTAAGCTGTTTCTGTTATTAGAACACTAACTCAGGTTCTTCTATTCACCCGCCGACTCCCTGCTTCCATCACAAAAACCTTGCAGAATGCTCCGTCTTCATGAGGTCAAATCTGACCTTGCGGACGCAGCGCTCGGCGAGGGCACGGGAATGAAAGCTACAGAAGATGAGTGTCAAGGAGATCAAGACTGTATGTCTTCGCATCATCTCCCGCTGCGATTGCTGATTGATAATGCTCGTAGTTGTTTGGGATGAAGTCTTAGTCCGCAAGCGCGGTTATATCACGTTTCTATTTCTCTCTGGTGAAAGTGCTCTGCGCACCTGGGCGTCCACTGCCAGCGCTGCGACTGCTTTATTATTCATGTTCTCCTTGCTCTCTCCTTCGTTCTCGGAAACAGGTCGTGTACGCATGCATAACACCTAGACAACTCTCTTTACTGATACTTTATCGCGGCTAAATGGTAGCATATTACAATCAATAAAACTCGTTGGTCCGTTCATCTATCCCATCTATATAGATCCAGCTACCCGAGCTGTATCGTGAACAAGACATGTCCATGACCACTTTCATCAACTGATATTTTCACACCAGGAACGCGAAGACGCCTGCTACAGCTCCCATGATCAGTCCAGCGTCAGCATATGGACCCGCCATTGCTGCCCCTGTTGCCCCTGTGGACGTCGCGGTCATACTCGTCGACGTCGTTACGCCAAATCCGAGTGATGGACCAGGTATTGATGGAGCAGCCATTGAAGGAGCAGCCATTGATGGAGCAGCCATTGATGGAGCAGACATTGACATAGCCGGGGTACTTAAAGTCGGCGAGGGGAGCTGAGGCATGGTGACGCTATGTGGATCACGGTTAATCTAGCAGCTTATTAGGGTGAGTGAAGGTGGTACGTACCTCGGGGGCGTGATGGCATTGCTTGTAGACTGGGCGTGCGCACCAGCAACGAACGCCAGAATGAGGGCAGTGGCAATTTTCATGATTGTTAGTGAGTATGAAAAAGTGGAAGTCTAGGAGTACAATGTGTTCAAGTTCGTCGAGGCTGATAATCAAGAACTCAGGATATGCTGCTGATTCGGAGGGCCTTGGGCGTGTTTTAAGTAGAGGTGTGAGGACGGCCCACTATTAGTCGGTACCGAAGTCCAGTCGCAACCGGTCACAGAGCGATTGGCCATACTATACTTAAAGCCAACGTAGTCGATGTTGAGCCGAGCAGTAGTTATGTACCGAGCGACAACTGTATGGAAGTTACGAGAGTGCAAAAAAAAATCATTCCAAGAGGCGGAGCGATATCTCCGTGATAAGTACTATCACTGAAAATACGAATTACAATGAGCTGATCTCTATCATGTTCCACACTCACCATCGATATCAGGTCAGGTCTCATCTCGCTGACCGCAAGCATTGAATATTGAGTGCTGATGCATCGATGAGATGGGGGCTGAATCCTGATGTCAGTGCGCTGAATCCACGATGTACACCATCGCGGTCATAGGATGGCGGTGTGACTATCTTTTTATCTCATCACTTCGCTTCCTCTGACTTCCTGGCCTCATTTTCATACTGCAGAAGCGGGATGTATATGTTTACACGCGCCGGTACAGATTGTTCTATACCTGAAATTTAGGGAGACGCCACGATGCTGGGAATCGTGACTCGGTCAAGGAGAATCCGAGGAACATATCGCAAGCTACCGATATCGATGGTGTCAACGATGCAATGAAATGGTATTTCAAATCATTTACATTCAACTGTCTATATACCCAAGTTGATCCCACGGATATCCCTGTGATCCATAGCAATCCTCAAGATATGTTAGATACGCGTCCGAACCCGCAGTTACCCCGCAGCGCACATGGATATCGTGAGACCTCTCAACTTTTACCCCTGCGTGACCTCCCGAACACATGCATCACCACTAAAAATGGTTTTTAGAACAAGAATGCAAGTAAGCCCGCAACTGCTCCCGCCACCAACCCCATCCCCACGTCTGCTCGTCCTGTAGCAGCACTAGAGGTTGTCGCAGCTGGTGCGCTCGAGGTCGTACTAGTCGATGAAGACGAGCTGAATAGAGGGGTCGTCGTCGTCAAGGTAGGATTAGGTGCGGTGGTGGTGGTGGGATTAATTACGATGCTGGTAGTTGTGATTGGGCTCTGTACAGCTGACGAGGAGGAGAGCGAGGAAATCGCGGAGGAAGAAGCGGTGGTGTCGAACGAGACGGTGCTCAAAGGCAGGCCGCTTGATCTATAAGTGGGAATGAGTATTTTGGTTTTGCCAAGGTTGCCAAGGGCAAATTCGTAGAGCACGAATCAAGGAAAAAAACACATACGCTGGGACACCACTGGGCAGGATCATGGTGCTATGCGATGTTATTGCTTGTGCACCGGCAATGAAGGAAAGCGCAAGGGCGGACGTGAGTTTCATGGCTAGGACGGAAGTTCAACAAGACTTCGGTTCGTTAGAGTTCGTGGAGGTTTGAACTGAGGCGCTTGTTGTGAACTTGTTGTAGACGCTTAATTAATTTGGGGCAGCCGACGAGACTTTATATACGGTGGAAACGTAATGACCACTGCTGGCACTACTACGCGTACGTATGTAGTGCTTGCGCACTATATAAATAAAGTGTCACTTTGCGGCGGACAAACGTGATGGAACGGGACAGGACCACCTGGTCCTGTCTATCAACAGACAATCGGCATCCAAATTCGCTTCCGCCTAAGGTCTATCACAAGTATATATACACCGATCAGGAGAAACAGTTGGAAAAAGTCCAACCATGGGACAATGTTCACCAGTTCTAGATAATCTGACGAAGTGCAATAGGTCCATCCACTTCGGACACGGATGGCCGACTATATGGGCTAGACGCACGACATCTTCGAAGACGTTCAGGACTAAAGTCCCTTCGAGTTCTCTTTCTCTGCCTTTGTCCTACCTTGGGTCCGAGCCTCAACGTCTGCCAACCTACCCTGCACGTACCGCCGTTTATACTGCGCTGGTGTTTCCCCCGCTGTACCGTCTTTCCGCATGCCTCTGCGCGCGGCTCTGGGAGGTAGGAAAAAATGAGCGCGAGATTCTCCATCACAAGAGTGGAACAATGGCGGCAAAAAACTTACCGCGCCTCAGTCTCAACTCTCAAAAAC
>NW_024538299.1:0-10123 GCF_016628075.1 Suillus paluster
AGGTACTCGTTTGAGAACTAAAACCGACTCTGAATATTAGGGATTTGCAGGGATAGGGTTTGTTGCCTTAGTATCTAAACCAACTCGGTATCAGACCAGGTTATAAGGATCCGCACGTCTACTTTATGTCTGGATTTATGCATAAACGGATCCGCTTCTATTCTGAATAGACATGTGCCGTATCAAAGAACTCGTCCTGCTAGGTCCCCACATATGCTCCCCGGTCCTTGATATCCCCCACCACCTTGCACGCCAGAATGTATGGGTTCCAAGGCCAACAGACTCAGAGACGCCCGAGTGGTGCTCCCGCTCCTGATTCTCAGCAGCCAGCACTGGTAGGGGCAGGAGAAGCATATCCTCAATATAATATACCCCAGGTCGCCGGGAAAGTGTTGTATCAGCCGCCTCAACACGATCCATACTTCAGTGGTAATGTACCTCGATTTGAGATGGTAAGAGCTTGTAGATCGCCCACTAAAAGTCAAGCGACTTACTGGATACGATTCAGTCAGGCAATGGACAGCACGGTGACCACAACACCAGCGGCGCATTCGCTGGGGGACCTATGTACCAAGATCATTTAAACAACAGGCTTCGTTCCACCAGTCCGCAGCACTCACCCGATATGCGTCAGCCATCCCCGTATCCTTTTGTCGGTGCACACCAGAGACCCGTCCAGTCCATGCGAGGACTCGGGTAGTGAGGCATCTTCGCGGGCACCATCTGTTGTTCCTGGAAGCGAGGAGTATCAAGCTATGATGCTATATTCAATGGGTCGACAGCCTGCCACTCACCTTCCGCACATGAACCAGAACGTGAATAGGCGAAATGGGGCACTTGAGCAGTCGCCAAATTTGAATGAGACCGTTGCATATCTTGTCACAGAGGTCAAACGACTGACCGAACACGCACAGCACACCGATAAGGAGCTCGTTCTACAAAAGAATGATTAATGGTAGTGGCCTCGTAGAAATACACTTAGTACTCACCGTGGGTCCCGGACGCATCGTTTCGAAGGTAAAAGTAAAAGCTTGTACATGAGCTGGCAACTCGAGCCTGATAGTATTTGACATAGCGCTCGAGTTACGGACTTAGCGAAATTTTCGAAAAACTCACCTTGCTTCAAGTCTACCCTAAGCAGACATCGAGAAGTTGAATTTACTGGGCTGGATAGTGGTGGAATAGCAGGTATCTGAAGAGAATAGACGGAGGTCCGAAAAAGTGTGTTGGTGAAGTTGGAAAAGCGTCTGTTTACATCTGTTGCTTCAGACCGAGCGAGCAAAATTTGCGACATGTCGGATTTACGTCTGATTACGAGCTAGGTACGTTTACAGTCGTGTTATACACATTGTCTCCCTCGGATTACGGTTGGTGTAAAAAACTCGTTTCCGCAGTGATTCCGGCATTGTCAATAATATTCACCCCCAGACCCCAGTGAACACATAGCGTAAAATAATGCACTACCGCCGGGGGAAAGTTTAGGGAATTATACAGGTAGTTTTAGGGTAATCTGACTCGTTCGGGGAAATGCAAGGAATTGCTAGAAAAGTATCAATTTTCTCTGTTATCTTGACTTTAATTCACGTGAAGATTGATCACATAGATATTCGAACGCGCCCCTGCACGTGTCTGATGCGTCTGAAAATCGCTAAGTCCCTTTGATCACGTATATCCATTATCATAGCACTGCTGTCCTGGACCCTTCATACGACGACAACGTTGGATACGATCACAGTGCCAGACAAACAACGAATCACACTCTCAATACTCTCCTGATTGCTAATGCACTTCCCATGTTTCCTCGTCCTATTCGAGCCCTGGCCAGCGCAAGACGACAGCTTCGCATTGACCCAGACCAGTGGATCGCAGCCTATTCTATCTATCCGGAATGCTAGAAACACCACACACCGACTGAGCTCAAAGAGCTTTATTCTCCGAAATGCACTCTTCTGGGCTGCGATGGCATGCTTTAGTGGGAGCGAAGAGATGTGAAGGGTAAGACTGTTCGCACCGCTACTAAGCTCAATCCACAAACATCACTTATTGGGAGTCTGAAGCGCCAGTTCATGAGACCTGGGTTTGCAAAGTCCATCCGTGACAGCCGTCAGAGTCGACCTCGACCAAATGATGACGAGGATTTTGTTATGACAGACATTCACCACGGGTCAGTCTGGCACGAATTCGAGACAAACATCGTGCGCGAGGTTGGTGAGTTTGGAGCAGTATGAGATCGATCGATCGACGGGAGGACAGCAATGAAGCTTACCGAACGTCGTTATGGCCTGCATTTGACTATGAACACGGACTGGTAGGCTTTTGTTATGCACATATACCAAGCTAATACATGGTCTGGAAGGATGGGGATACTCGAAAATCGGTCACACTCTACTGGAGCAATATACCATGCAATAAATGACCTTCCATGGGAGAAGCGCTTCCTTCAAATCAATGCCATCTGCGCTGCTGTCTTGCCTCGTACGAACGAGCCAAATGTCCAGCAGATCAATCATTGTCTCGAACCGTCAGTGAATGAACTGATGATTCTCAAGAACGGTGCATTGGTTTTTCATTTGTCTTTTGTGCGACTCTGACTTTACTCACTTATAATCCCAGGGGTTAAGATGGACATTACCGACGAGAAAGAATCTGTAGATCTTTTTGCTGACAATGGCATCCTCGATTGTGATATGCCGGCTGCTCACAAGGTATCTGGAACGGAGGGTCACTCCCACGACATGCACCCTTGTCGTTATTGTGATATTGAAATTACCGAAATCAACACTCGTCAGGGCTATGACTACAGTACGTTTGTTTTGATGGAACCAAGATTTTGACTAACGATTTTCGCAGGCTGGATAGCAGCTAATGACAGTGATTTGCTTCGTCAGTCGTTCTACTCGCGTGATGCAAATGCTGTCCGGCAAAAGGCAATCCTCGATGATCACGGGGTTCGCTGGAGTATAATGAACATCATTGCTGGTTGTATTCTATCCAAGAAGACAGCACTGGACTTTATGCATTGCGTTTCTCTCGGTAACACCATCTTGACTACCACCACAACAATTATATTGCAAGGATAGCTAACTAACCGCCTGCATTCCAAAGTCTAAAGTCTCAACGATTTTCGCAATACTTTCTCAAACGCATCTCGATCGACCAGCTCACCAGGAGACATTTGATCACCATCGTACATAACCGCACCTGGGCGGAGCTTCCTCGACATCCGAAAATACACCCGCATGATAACGTCTGCGATATCTTGACTGGGCTGAGAGGTCTCCGACTTCGCTACAGACTGTTTGCTGCTACCTTTGGCACGATACTCTGCTGTCTTCGTCACCATCATGCAAAGCCCCAGCACCGGTCGCTTGTACAACACTACGCCAGTGTAAATATACAGATCATCTCCGCCAATGTATGTGCTCACCGGTACGCCGTGAGAGATACGGAACCATAATGATCATTCGGCGCAGCGTTTCCAGCGCGTGCTCTAGAGCTTGATTTGTGGTGGAATCAGCAACCTCCGCGTCGATGTATCTCGCGAGTTCCGTGAGGTGTAGGCACATATAATGATAAAAGTGTCCACCTGTCGCGAATGATGGAACGGGCGTATATACCGCATGAACCGTTCCAGGAGGCATGATCCTAAACATAGGTGGGATGAGACACGTCAAGGAGAATATAGGAATCACGAACAAAATGTCCCCTGGCCGAAGAGCAATGACTTCACCATCACAGTGCTTCCGAACCCATTCTTGGTGGTTGGTGAAGTCGACCAGCTTCGTTACGAACTCCTGCAGATGAATTCTATCGTGATGATTCTTCTTCGGCCTGAAAATCACCCAGAACTTAACTCCGACCTCCATTCGTAACCAGGTCAATGTCCCCTCAGCATCATGATGAGGGTACGTCAGATATCCGGCGTGATGAAGGATTGCCCACCCCTTAACCGTAAAATTCTCTGGATGAACGTTGGACAGGATCGGCACTGAATGGGTCGTTTGATTCCATCCGTATACGAGGCCATGGTCGAGATTGCTGTGTGATGTTGTTTCAAATGCTGGAACGACAGAGTAATATGTCTAACATACCTGAGTGGCTCGGGAAGCGATATTTGGGCGAGGGGCAAGTCTAGGATACATTGTATCCTCGTCGGATCCATCATGGCATCGAAGAACGAATGGATCGTTCCAGTGGTCGTCGTGTTGACGTGGTCATGTGAACGCAGCATCACATCTATCTGCGTTATCAACAATGCATTATCCAAAAAAAAAGATCGTTATATAGTACCATGAATGCACACTGGTCGATGTTGTGATATGGCGAACCGCTTGTCCAGGAAGTCTGCGGTTAATTCATCAGAGTATTTCTGGCGTTCATCTCCTCTGATGACAACAGGTTTATTGATGCTCAAGCACTTCCCAACGAGCTCCAAGACACCATCCCGCGCGATTCTATCGTAAGGAATATGAGCGACATTTCTGGAATCCGAGGTAGATATAGGCAACTGGGCCATGAATTGTATGATGGGAATATCGACGTCTTCACAGACATTGTTGCCTGACTTGTCGTACACTGCAGGGAGCACCGTGACATGACCATCATTCCATGTTATCGTTGGACTCTTCTCCGGCACCTGCTTGCCCAACACGCCCAGTGTAAGATCATGGTTCGAAGTCGATGCCATATTGGTGATGGACGTGGATTGAAATGCGTCTGTAGGCTAGGGAAATAATGGGGGAATGTGTAGTGAGTCGATATGTAAGTTACGCACCATGCGACAATGGCCAATGGCAAATTCCGGACCAATAGATGTGTTAATCGGTCCTCATTGTGATCCGAATCATCGCGTCGACTATTAGAAAAGTATTGAGTAATTGGTACGCTGTATTCCCGATCCGGCGAATGAACGCTATCTGAATCGTAGCGGCGCTTGGTCGCGCCAGTCAGTCCGTATCTCACATATCTTGGATACCATATCATGAGCATACAAGTGTATCATCATTGCTCACATCAAGGTGGTACAGGTACAGAGACACATGTTTGAAAGCATATAAGTACATCATTGAACGATGGGGGTCATCTTGGCCAACCATGCCTATCTAATTGTTGACATCGGTCGTTGACAAGATCGGAACACTTACATCTGCGCTACTCCCTGTCGTCTCCGATGTGAGGATCATTTGTGTAGGCGTCAGAGGCACGCTGTCAGGACCAACGGGATCAACACCAGCGGGATCAGCACCAATGGGCTCAACAGCAGCCTCGTCACCTTCTGGTGTATCTCCGAGAGGCTGTCCTAAGGTCGCGTCGTCAGTAAGCTCATCGGATGGGCCAACGGGAGAGGCAGATCCAGTGGGGCTGAGATAGTCGATGGATGGTATCGACAAGAAAGTCACGGCGGTACCAGAACGTCCGACGGGAACGGGAGTACCTTCCTTGGGACGTTTAGAAGGCCCTCGGCCACCCTCCGTCTGTGAGATGTTAGTTAGGAGATGTCAATGTCAAACCACATCGCGAAATCGTAGCAGCTGACCTTTGGCGGAGATGCAAGTGACAATGTCCGCTTGCGCTTGAATGACGTCTCCATACTCCCTTGCGACACCGTGGCCACAGGCAACTCCTCATCCTCGACGTCCATTGCATTGGACGTATGAGGGACATCGCGATCGCTGCCCGATAGGTATAACCACGGAACTTCGACGTCCGACATCATGCTTGTGAAGTTGTGAGGAGGGATAATAAAATACAGTGATTCAGTGATGCATACCTTGGAGTAACTGGTGGTGGGGAGGCAATGGGCCACGATCCGTGGTCGCTATGTCCGATATCCGCATCATTGGCTAAGGACCCAAGTGCATGAAAGAGGTGGCTGAGGAATCGAGGGCGTGTTTCCATGTGAACGATGGCAGAATACAGGCGTTCCATCCCGAGTGCTTCAAGAAAATCGTCATCGTCATCAAAGGGCATGGTCCTCGGATTCAGAGGAATTTATATGGTCATTTCAGAAATACATTTCAAACTTGAAAAAAAATTCCTTCTTGTGGGCTGGTACATATCTTGGAGGGCACTTCTAGGAATGATATGAGCCAACAATGAAAGAAAACGGCGGTTGGGTTGTGGAGATATTGTCAAAATACTGACTTTTCAGCCCACCTGACATATCACATCATTGTCGACCTCTGGATGCTCTGGGACCATCACCAATCGATTCCTAGGCCTCAATAACCTCAGTTACATTGTTTTCAATATCGTTATTGAGGTGCAATATCGGAATAGTGACATAAAGGTGATCAGGGGGGGAGGAGGACCTTGTATATCTCAGGAATATGATTTTTCCAGGGAAATCTGGCATGACCATCGTGTTCAGAGGGCTCAAGAACCCCCAGGAAAAATAGTTCTGAAGGACAGGCAAGTCACATGAAGGCTAGAAAAATCGATCTTTGGGTGGGGCAGCATGACAGGGGTGGTCAACTTTGGAACATGATTTTTAGAGCGAAATCTGGCTCGACCATCGTGTTCATATGGTCAAATAACCTCTAGAATGAATCCTAGCTAAAGCCAGGCAAGTCATATGAAGGCTGAAAAAATCAATCTTTGGGTGGGGCAGCATGGCAGGGGTGGTCAACTTTGAAACATGATTTTTAGAGCGAAGTCTGGCTCGACCATCGTGTTCATATGGTCCAATAACCTCTAGAATCAATCCTATCTAAAGCCAGGCAAGTCATATGAGGGCTGAAAAAATCGATCTTTGGGTGGGGCACCATGACAGGGGTGGTCAACTGTGGAACATGATCTTTAGAGACAAATCTGGCATGACCATCGTGTTTGTATGGTTTAATAACATTCAGAAAGGTTCCTAGTGAAAGCCAGGCAAGTCATGTGAAGGCTGAAAAAATCGATCTTGGGATAGGGCACCATGACAGGGGTGGTCAACTGTGGAATATGATTTTTAGAGACAAATCTGGCATGACCATCTTGTTTATATGGTTTGATAACATTCAGAAAGGTTCCTAGTGAAAGCTAGGCAAGTCATGTGAAGGCTAAAAAAATCGATCATTGGGTAGGGCACTATGACAGGGGTGGCCAACTGTGGAATATGATTTTTAGACACAAATCTGGCATGACCATCGTGTTTATATGGTTTGATAACATTCACAAAGATTCCTAGTGAAAGCCAGGCAAGTCATGTGAAGGCTGAAAAAATCGATCTTTGGATAGGGCATCATGATAGGGCTGGTACTCAACTTTGGAACATGATTGTCAGAGACAAAAATAGTATCACCAATGCATTCATAGGGTTCAATAACCTCGATCATGAGTCCTAGTTAATGACAAATGTGTTATATCAAGGGCTAGTGAATCGATCTTTGGATAGGGCACCATGACAGGGGTGGTCAACTGTGGAACATGATCTTTAGAGACCAAACTGGCATCTCCAATGCATTAATATGGTTCAATAATATCAATAATGAGTCCTAGTAAATGACAGATGTATCATATGAAGGGCTAGTAGGTCAATCTGTGGGTAGGGCAGCATGATAGGAGCGGTTTACTCAACTTTGAAACATGATTGTTAGAGACAAAACTGATATCACCAATCGATTTATAGGGTTCAATAACCTCGAGAATGAGTCCTGGCTAATAACAAATGTGACATATTGTGCGCTAGTAAATCGATCTTTGGATAGGGCACCATGACAGGGGTGGTAGTCAACTCTGGAACATGATCTTTAGGGACCAAACTGGTATCACCAATCGATTGATATGGTTCAATAACCTCTAGAATGAGTCCTAGCTAATAACAAATGTGACATATCATGGGCTAGTAAATCGATCTTTGGGTAGGGCACCATGACAGGGGTGGTACTCAACCCTGGAACATGATCTTTAGAGACCAAACTGGTATCACCAATCATTTAATATGGTTCAATAACCTCGATAATGAGTCCTAGTTAATAACAAATGTATCATATCACGGGCTAGTAATTTGATCTTTGGGTAGAGCAGCATGACAGGGGTGGTCAACTGTGGAATATGATTTTTAGAGACAAATCTGGCATGACCATCGTGTTTATATTGTCTAATAACTTTCATAAAGATTCCTTGTTGAAGCCAGGCAAGGAATATGAAAGCTGAAAAAATCGATCTTTGAGTAGGGCACCATGACAGGGGTGGCACTCAACTTTGGAACATGAATGTTAGGGACAAAACTGATATCACCAATCGATTCAAAAGGTTAAATAACCTCGAGAATGAGTCCTAGCTAATAACAAATGTGACATATCGTGGGCTAGTAAATCGACCTTTGGATAGGGCATCATGACAGGGGTGGCAGTCAACTCTGGAACGTGATTTTTAGAGACAAATCTGGCATGACCATTGTGTTTATATGGTGTAATAACCTTCACAAATATTCCTAGTGAAAGCTAGGCAAGTCATGTGAAGGCTAAACAAATCGATCATTGGGTAGGGCACCATGACAGGGGTGGTCAACTGTGGAATATGATTTTTAGAGACAAATCTGGCATGACCATCGTGTTTATATGGTTTGATGACTTTCAGAAAGATTCCTAATTAAAGCCAGGCAAGGAATATGAAAGCTGAAAAAATCGATCTTTGAGTAGGGCACCATGACAGGGGTGGCACTCAACTTTGGAACATGAATGTTAGGGACAAAACTGATATCACCAATCGATTCAAAAGGTTAAATAACCTCGAGAATGAGTCCTAGCTAATAACACATGTGACATATCATGGGCTAGTAAATCGATCTTTGGATAGGGCACCATGACATGGGTGGCAGTCAACTCTGGAACGTGATTTTTAGAGACTAAACTGGTATCACCAATCGATTCATAGGGTTCAATAACCTCGAGAATGAGTCCTAGCTAATGACATATGTGCCGTATCATGGGCTAGTGAATTGATCTTCGGATAGGGTATTATGATAGGAGTGGCAGTCAACTCTGGAACATGATTTTTAGAGACAAATATGGCATGACCATCGTGTTTGTATGGTTGAATAACATTCAGAAAGCTTCCAAGTTAAAGCCAGGCAAGTCATATGAAGGCTGAAAAAATCGATCTTTGGGTGGGGCACCATGACAGGGGTGGTCAACTGCGGAATATGATTTTTAGAGACAAATCTGGCATGACCATCGTGTTTATATGGTTTAATAACCTTCACAAAGATTCCTAGTGAAAGCCAGGCAAGCCATGTGAAGGCTGAAAAAATCGATCTTTGGATAGGGCATCATGATAGGGCTGGTACTCAACTTTGGAACATGATTGTCAGAGACAAAATAGTATCACCAATGCATTCATAGGGTTCAATCACCTCGATCATGAGTCCTAGTTAATGACAAATGTGTTATATCAAGGGCTAGTGAATCGATCATTGGGTAGGGCACCATGACAGGGGTGGTCAACTGTGGAATATGATTTTTAGAGACAAATCTGGCATTTCCAATGCATTGATATGGTTCAATAATATCAATAATGAGTCCTAGTAAATGACAGATGTATCATATCACAGGCTAGTAATTTGATCTTTGGGTAGAGCAGCATGACAGGGGTGGTCAACTGTGGAATATGATTTGTAGAGACAAATCTGGCATTACCATCGTGTTTTGCATGGTTTAATAACATCCAGAAAGCTTCCAAGTTAAAGCCAAGCAAGTCATATGAAAGCTGAAAAAAATCAATCTTGGGGTAGGGCACCATGACAGGGGTGGTCAACTGTGGAATATGATTTTTAGAGACAAATCTGGCATGACCATCGTGTTTATATGGTTTGATGACTTTCAGAAAGATTCCTAATTAAAGCCAGGCAAGGAATATGAAAGCTGAAAAAATCGATCTTTGAGTAGGGCACCATGACAGGGGTGGCACTCAACTTTGGAACATGAATGTTAGGGACAAAACTGATATCACCAATCGATTCAAAGGTTAAATAACCTCGAGAATGAGTCCTAGCTAATAACAAATGTGACATATCGTGGGCTAGTAAATCGATCTTTGGATAGGGCACCATGACATGGGTGGCAGTCAACTCTGGAACATGATTTTTAGAGACTAACCTGGTATCACCAATCGATTCATAGGGTTCAATACCCTCGAG
>NW_024537634.1:0-205396 GCF_016628075.1 Suillus paluster
CACGACATTGCCGGTTTCGTGCCAGAGCTTCAAAATCCGAAACCAAGTACGTCTGGAAAATCCGCAGCAATCTAGGATATCACGAAGGCTTAGAAGGTTCCGTTCATGGAGTCGGATTGCTGCAAGTTTCACGTCACGACTGATCTTGCGAAATCCCATGTTGCGAAGCTGATAATATAAGGGTAGTATGAGCGTACACGAGCAAAATTTCACTAAGTCTAACATTTCCTAATTGAACGAAAATTTCACGCCAGTGCCATCCTTTATGCAAACAGCTGTAAGTACATGAGGTGAAATTAATATGTGGCATAGTGAAAATGTGAAGTAGTTTTGAAAAGGGAATGACGTAGTGAAGGGGGAAGAAATATACCGGATGCAAAAAGTGAGACCTCTCACACGATGATATGCGAGGAATCTTCTCCGAGGAGAATGTAGAGGAATGGTACTCCTCGCAGTGCTGCCGTTCTTTGTCATGTAGTAAGCTGACTCTCCCTCATTCAGCCAATAATAGGAAAGTACTTGAGATAGCTATAGGGATTATGATACTACGCTTCGTTGATAGAGCCCCAGAAGTGTTTCATTACACAGATAAGTACAAAAATCTACGCATCCTTTCAGGTGGTATATCGCATCAGGTCTCTTCAATAACCTTTCCTCACTCATCTTTGTTCATTACAGTTATATATGTATGCCATGTATCTCGAGACATTGTATGATTTTGATCATCTCCACTACCCGCCGGCGCCGCCATCTCACCATCCAATTCCACACCAGCAAGCACAAATTTAATCAGACACCGAAGACACACCACCACAATCAAGCGCCAATTCTTCCTCCTCCCACACCCGCATCCCCCAATCACCCAAGAATTCGCCACTGACCCTCTGTCCACCTCCCCCTGTCATTCCTACATTCCCAACCCATCTATACACATGCATTTCCACTGCGGTGTACTTGGACCTCAGCATGTCGCATCTCGTGTTGAGTATGCCTGGGAAGTTGCTGGCACTGGTCGAGCTATTTGGATATACAGGTGATAGGAAGCTTGGTTGGAGTTATTACAGCAGGATGGGGGGTTGGGTAATGGGTGTCGTGTCATTGACAAGGGTGAGTGGTTCGAGTTCGGCGTCTTCCAGTTGAGAAGCCGTGGACACTAGTATGCTAACATGCATGCATGGATACAGAAACCGAAGGCGTCCGACGCCTGATCTGCGACTCATCTTCCACCTCGTACTTTCCGCGTTTGTGTTTGAGGCATGGATGTTCATAAGGCTGCGAGGGTGCTGGAGTGTAATTTGATGCGATATCGGAATGGTGCGTGTGCGCGTGGTGTTGGGGTTATATCTTCTGTTGTCTCCCCAATATTTTTCCTCCTCTGTTCCCCTTCACTCTCCTTCCCCCATCGCCCTCTAACACCATCACCATCACCACCACCACCACCTCCTCCCACCCCAAACAACCCGCCACAGCACTTGGCTATTACGCGCGTGTTGCCCAGGCTCAGAGTCAGTATTTGAATTTGCACCGTATTTCGTGGTGGGAGAGTGCTGTGGCATGTTTGCGGCTTTGGAGGTGCATTTCCGGTTTTTGTTGGTGGGGTGGGGTCTTTCGTGGTCATGGGGCATCGGAGCTAGATATATGCGCGTCATTCAAACGCTGATGGATTGATGTTGTACAGAGTAGCGGAGGCGACAGTGAGTTGTGTCCTCCCTTTTTCGTATTCCCTTGCTTACGATTCTCTTGATCTTACTTCTCAATCCCTCACCACCACTCACTCGCGATTCTCTCCTCCCATATCTGACGCAACTAGTGGTTCAAAGCAATATATGCAGGGCATGTATCGGTGGTTCATAGCCATCCAGTGCATCTGTGTTTTTTGTGTGTTTTCGTTCTTTGGGGATTAGCGTGATCAGGCCCTTCACTGCTTCTGATGGATGTGATGTATCGTTGGTGCTGATAGTGGTACGTTTTTCCAAAATCTCGCTTTGAGAGATAGTAGGGCGCTGTTCATCTCAAGGATCATATTCCTGAAGCTTCAGGATCGCCTTTTTGTACGTTCTTGGTTGATTATTTGGTCCCGCCTTCCTGTGTTTCTTCGAATCATATCTGCTTCACCCGCCATCTCTTCTATATGCACATTGCATTCCTCCAGGACCCTGAGCTCGAGCTTGACAACAAGTGCCCTTTTCACCAGAGGATGCGCCCGCACACCCGGAGCGCGCGATCCACACTGTTTTTCAGTACAGATCGAACTTTGAGTTGGATCATTATATCGTGCACTATGCGCATAAGTGGCTTTCATTCTTTTTTGATTGTTATGAGAGTCAAAGTTCGTGCTTTCACGATGGTTATTTATGATATCAATACTTCCTCTCGACTCCCTTTCCATCCAGTACGCTTCCTTATTGACTCTTTTGCTTCCCTCGTAGACTTTGAGTGCAAAAGACTATTAGCCCGATCAGGCGACAAGGATGGCTCGAGGACGTAGTTTGATCTTGTGATGCCAGAAAAGTCGCTCGAGGTGAATGCTGTGGGACGAAAGGTACGTTGACACCTATACCCTGCTTTATTCGTCAGATACTGGTCAGATTATAGCCGCGATTTCGAAGATCTATACATGCCAGTCTTGACGCTATCGAAGTACTGACACTGGGTGAAGTGCCAGTCAAGAGCCCTCCCGGCGATATAAGGAGGTAATTAGTCACCCCGGGAACAAGAACGGTCATCATACTAGCTTAACTGACTGACTTTTGCACAATACGCTGATCCAAGCCGATGGCTTATGTCTGCGTTCGGTGAAGGATTGCAGTGCTCGCACGTGAACCCGATGTCAAGTACTGTCCCCAGCAAATATGAAACATCTAATGCAAGGCACGAGAATGTCTTCGCTGGGCTAGGGTCGCTAACGTTTGGCAGACATTTGAATTAGGAGGCTTTGCATCAGCATGACGATCGGTATATTGCCATTGTCATTGTCTGTTGTTTGAGTTAAGCAGACGTAAGAAGGACGATGGGAGTAACCCATCAATTCCAGCCTGGAGGCAAGGGGCTGAATCATCACATCTGCAAACACCTGTCCATCTCTTCAAGGTCGCCGCCGGTCGTCGAGGATATGGCAACATGGTTGCAGCAGGGTTGAGCGCGATACTCAACTCAACTTGCCCGATGGCTTCACTTTGGTGCCGGCGGCTTCCCTATACAAGGTGAGATCACAGTGCGGTGCACCTTGCACATACCTATTTCAAAGATATGTTCTTGATTGGTGGTTGGATAATTGAGGACGTGGGATGCTTGCAAAGAAACGGGACCAACTTGCCCAGACATGCTTTGCGAGAAAGCACGGCAGATGGCGTGATGGACATCTCAGAGGTATTTTCCGAGAACGGCCAGTGAAGAAACAGAGGCATGTGGGTTGGCTCGATTAGGAGGACTACCAAACGTGATGCTGATGTGTCGATTAAGAAACTGCGGATATATTGTGAGAAAACAAAGACTTGGGCGCTTGATCTGCACAGCAAGCTGTGAAGCGAACACGAGGATGAAGACGCACCTGCGCAGGACTTGAACATCAACCTCCCTCTAGCTCTACCGAGCATTGAACAAAATGTTCGCTCCTCTTCAGCTCTCATTTGTTCTGCACCCGTTTGCTCTGTATACAAATCAAGTATTTCTGAGTGAGTAATGGCGTTCGTTTGGTGAGCAAGAGCTGAGATTGTCCCGCAAGAGAAATCAGCGACAAAGCCTCCCAAAAAGATGCAGAGTCTTAGATAGACTCGAAGCGAGAGCAGTTGAATTTGTGATGATCTAAGCTATGGCGCAAATTCAGAAAGGAGGAAATCTGGGCACATGGAGAAGGCACTGCCGCTCCGCGCGGAGAAGCGAGGAAGGGGAAGAGTCTTCTTCAGTAGCGCATAGACCCTCGGATAAGGATGTCGCTTGGCAGCTTCCTGAAGTCCAGTAGGCAGTCGAAAGTTGACGCTGTCTTCTTCATGCTATGGTGAGACATGGCCTGAGCTAATGCTGCGGAGCACATACCTGATTCGCACGAGAAACAGATGTTCAAGAATCCAAGGAGTGCTGGTGCGTTCCTGCTTGATGATTGAGTCATTGAGGTATCGATACTGGTAAATGGTTGTCAACCGAGAGATGTCTGAAGAGATACGGGAACTGCTTGCTGAGATGATTTGCGAGACACGTGCTATAGAAGACAACGCGATGGAGTCGGATAGACGTCTCCGAGTCTCAGAGATATTTCTTGCTGGCGATGGACATGAGGGCGGGTGAAGAACGATAGAAATGCGGGCTCGCTTGATAACAGGACTGCCAGATGTGATGCTGAGATGTCGATATCGATGAAGAAAGTGGTTGTCAGACAACGTGACTCTTGCGCTTGATCGGCACAGCAAGCTGCAAGAGGATAAAGCAAGAAAGACGCACATGTACAGGACTTGAACAGCAACCTCCCTCTAGCTCTAGCGAGGATCAAACAATAAATCCATTCCTTTTGAGCTTTCATTCGTCCTGGGCGGGTGTGTTCTGTGTAAAACCAAGTACCTCTGAGTGATTGATGGCGTTCGTTTGGTGGGCAAGAGCTGAAATTGTCCCGCTCCTATTAGGTGAAGTCCAAAATCATGTCTTCACGAGGCCCTGCAAAGCAAGAAAGATCAGCGAGAAAGCCTCTCAAAAAGATGCAAGGACACACCAGCTTGGTTTCTGGCGTCCTACGGCTGCCCGATAACCGGCGGATTATCACCTGTTCATTCGACGACACACTTCGAGTCTGGGACTTGGAGAGCGGTATGCAGGTCGGGAAGGCCTGGATGGACGAAGGAAGTGGACTTGTGATTACCATAGCACTTTCGCCAGACGGCAAGACAGTAGCAAGTGGGAGTGGGGACGGTACAGTGAGATTGTGGGAAATTGACACAGGCAAGGTCATCAAAAAATTGACGGGGCACACAAAGCAAGTGTGGTCTGTGTGCTGGAGTCCAGATGGAGGGCGAGTGGTGAGCGGGTGTAAAGGTGGGACATTCAGAGTATGGGACGTCGAGAGCGGAAAGATAATCCTGGGACCAATCGAGGGAGTGAAAAACGACTGGGCGTGCAAGGTTTACTACTCACCCGATGGTACGATGATTGCGACGGGCGGGGACAAGCTGAGAGTCTGGGATGCCAACACAGGCCAATTGCTCAAAACACTCCACTTCGCAGTTTTCTGTCTGGCATGGATCTCGGACGGAAAGACACTTATCGTCGGGTCATACCGCGATAGTTGCTATCAAATCAGGAAATTTAACACCGCCACCTGGACCGAAACCGCTGTTCTGGAGGGACACGGTCATGTCCGGGATATTTCACTGTCTCCAAATGAACGCATCCTCGCAAGCGTATCACATGACCAGACAGCGCAACTATGGGACCTAGAAACCAATCAGCCCATCGGACAACCCTTCTACCATGAAGACTGGGTGAACTGTGCAACCTTTTCTGTGGATGGAAGGTTGCTCATCACCGGCTGCTACACCAAGGACATATACAAATGGGATGTCTCTGTTATTGTCAAGGAAGCTGGCCTCGGTCATCTTCTATCAGACAATGTAAGCTTGTGTGCATTTCATCCTCAATCACACTGACAATGGGTCATCCTTTCAGGTGGTATGTCGCATCAGGTCTCTTCAACAGCCTTTCTCACTCATCTTCATTCATCGCAGAATACAGTCAAAAAGCCATTTAACATTAATGTATGCTATGTGCCTCTTGACCTTTTTCATGACCTTGAATATCTACATACTAGGCTGATGCTGCACGGCCACGACCTTCGCAAATCGACAGTGCTCGTCCGAGTCGACTACCCCCCGGATTTTTTAATGATGCACGTGATCTCCCTCTGTAATCTCACGTCCCCTTTGACCATTATCTTATTAGTTCTCTACCTCCCGAGGACGAAATGCCACCACCACACCAAATCAACACACACTCCTCGGTCGCTTACCTTCCCTCTGGCGCCGGCGCTCCAATTCACGCGGAGCAACTGAACACGACACCCCGTCCAGATCCCACCCTCATAGCTGGGCTAAAAACATCATGTCCAGCAGACAACACAGACAAGATGGATCAAACATCCAGTTGCGAGAGCTACCGGTAGTTGACGTCCCGTGCACCGCTGGGAAGCGTGTACGCTTTTTCCCACCTCTATTCTTCTTATCACTGACACATTTTCACGCAGAGGGACTATCATGCAAGAGGGAAGAAAGCAGCCAGCTCCTCTCGACCTTCCAAGATCCATGTCATGCAGAAACCTACTGGCGGAGCAACCCAGAGCACACCCCCACCATCCTCATCACAGCAAGCCACGACAACAGCTGCAATTCCTACGGTCTCCACTACTGCGGCAGCGACTGGAACCTCACACGTTGATATCACCATACGCGGGGCTGGATGCTGGACGCAGTTCTGGCTCTGGATTGGTTGTATCTCTGTCGAAAATAATCAACTATAGGGCAGAAACATCTTCGTGTACCATTGTCATTTTCTTTCGTCTCATCTATAGCGATCTATAGCTCTTCTACCCTCCACCATTGTATTGTATTCCCTACTTACTCTGCTACGCTTGTCGTTCCTTTTCTATTGCCTTATGTCGGTCGAACTCGGTTCCACTTCGTACTTGTAGAAGCTGATGGCTTAGGCTCTTTGTAGAGGAATGGTACTCCTCACAGTATTGTGCCGCTGTTCTTTGTCATGTAGTAAGCTGACACTCTCTCATTCAGTCAGTAATAGGACTCAATAGTACACTTGAGATGGTTATTATGATACTACGCTTCATTGATAGAGCCCCAGAAGTGTTTCATTACACAGATAAGTATGCAGAGATAGGGTCCCTCAATGAGGACAAACTCATAATGTTTACTCCACTTGCTTCTCTTGGATCCCAGAATCCCCCCAGTGGTCACCAATCCTCATTGATTGTTCCCACCCGCTTCAACATGGCAGAGGAAAGGGGAACTTTACCCCCTGGAGGGGGGTGGGAATTCCGCAACATACTGGCAAATTATCTTGAGAAATGAGTGGCTGAGAAGCAAGAGAAGACTTACATTGAAGATGACACGACCATCCCACACGACCTTGCCGGTCTCTGGCTTCACCCAGGTGGTCACAAACTTCCAACCCTGGGTCCCATCCTCCTCAATGTGGCAGAGGAGGCAGGTGACTTTACTGCCCTTGGGAGGGATTGGGAAACCTGTAGAGTACTGGTGAATAATATTGAAAAGAGGGGAGTTCAGAGATAAAATAGGACTTGCCTTGAGGATAGGATGGTTGTCCCAAACCACCTCCATACGTTCTTTCTCATACCTGAACACCTGCAGGAGAGAGAACTGATCAGTGTGATATCGAAGATCAGAGGGAAACAGCCTACATTTTCTGGTTGTGGCTGGTTTAAGGAGAGTATTGGGACCTGCAAGTAAAGTCTATCAGACCGGATCCACGAACAAGATAAAAAACCTGACATTCCAAAGGTTGCAATTGTTGCAGGTGGGCTGTCCACGGTTCATCATGACTTTTCTGCCCTGCACATGCAGAAATGTGAATTGACACAGATGCAAAACAGGAAGAGCATACCTGTGGGACTTGAATGACTTCCTCACATTCAAAGCATACTTGGTTGTTTCCTTTCATCTTAAAGACAAAATATCTTGGAGATGATGATGACTTGATAATTCCAACGGCTTGAAAGTTTGAGTGATGAGAGAAGAAACATGGTGGCTGATATATGAGATGAAAAGGTACAAGTGTAGTGAGGAGATGTGGAAGGTAGGAGCATGAAGGCCTAACCATGGGTGGAAGAATGACAAGAGTGAGGGTGACAAGTGTAAGTCCAAGCAAAAACAATGTGTCATAGAACGTGCCAGAGATGTGGCTGCATTTGAGATGATCAGGTGTGGAACTCCCTACAACAACATAACTGAGACATAACGCAAGAGAAGGTGGAAATAATGCTCACCTGTATTTCTGCTCCACAGTACTTACTTTCTGTGTAGCAGACAAACATTTCCATGTGGCAGGTGGGTTAGGGTAACCAATGAAACATGGAGCAAATTGACTCGTCGAGCTCAATACTGCAGCTCTTTGTTGATACAGCAGCTATCTGAGAATACTACTTGCCTTTTTGCAAGTTCTTTAGTTTCTTGTATCACGGTAGCACAAAATGGTGTACTTGACAAAGTTAGTACCCCTCCTCTTTGACAGAGGCCTGGAAGTGCCTCATTATGCCAAACCAACTTTATTTATTATAGCCATATGAAACAGATTAGGTTGTTGTTCGTCACAAACATATTGATGCTGCTTTCCTCCTCACTCAACTATAAGTATTTCTTGACAAAGACAATGGAATATGACCACTTGCATGGATGATCATGATGTTGCACTGATGATATCCTGCTGCCTGCAAGAGATCCCTCAACCAATTTCAAGATAATGCATGTATCCAGCACTTATGAATTTTGAAGACAGAATAATAGATATCCAAGACATTTTTAGTTTAAGTGATAGCAGCCAAGCTTTTGATGGAAGTTTCAATGACTGGTTCAGAGTCTTCCTTGTATGGTTTGCTCTCCCAACTCTAGTGCAAATGTGTTCCTAAATCTGATATTGTTGTTCTCATTGTCATTGTCGTTGTTGTTGCTAACATTGACCTTGTTGAGTTACTCATGTGTTCATATCTGTTAAACAGGTTTCAGATTACCTGCGCCCTGATAGACACCCATACAGCAAGTGTAACTTCACCCACACCACCATGTCTACCGGCTTGGATGCATGAAAGCGAACATTTTTATGAGCAGAACGACTGTCATATCCTGTACCTCCAGACCTGGAATTCTGGATGCTCCCCTATGAAAGTTCCAGTTCTTCATCCTATTCTCCGCCCGGTGCTTCGCTTTCATCTCTGGACTCACTCCTATCTCATTTTAGAATTCTGCTTTTCAGCTACCGGTTATGTCTTTCTGCTTTGCTTACTGATCTGTCTGTTTGTACTTCATTTCCGACTTCACTGCTTTGATCTGTTATACTCTTACTAATAGACTTTCCATATGCTTTGGACATAGCCTTTACTTTGCTAACTGATTTACTTACATGATACTGTTAAGGTTGTGCTTAAGGGAAAGGTAACTCAAAGGGCTTTGGCTTCAGCTTGTGCGCTGCACCCCTTACCTGAGTACATGCCCTTAATTTCTGAGAGGCAGAGGGGAAGTCCAACGGAAGTCCAGGTAAGTCCGGAGTAGAAGCGGAACAGAGTTAGACTACCCTAAGGTAGAGCCAGAGATATAGTCCTAAGGATTAATCCCTAAGACTCGGAGGTGGACAAGAGATCAGACTCAAGTCCAGAGAAGCAGGAATGAGCAGAACTAAGATGATATTTGAACTGAGGAGGTACTGGAGCATTACAGGAGTTTATATACTGTAGGTATCATGTGAGTAAATCAGTTAGCAAAGTAAAAGCTATGGCCGAAGCATGTGGAAAGTCTATTAGTAAGAGTATAATGGATCAAAGGAGTGAAGTCAGAAATGAAGTACGAATGGACAGGTCAGTAAGCAAAGTGGTGTGGGTACAACAAGTGCGGCAGAGGGAAATCGATCTACTACAAAGTTGGGTCTTTGCTGCCTGCTGCCTCACTTGAGAACAAGCACGTTCGACCCTAAAGGGGATTGCTACTGGGGAGTGCTAATCTCTGTCTAAGCGACCCTAATCAACCCTACTGCAGGTAGGATGAGGATCTGCAAAAATGCAGAACAAGAGGAACAAGTGGAACTCGTGTGGAACAAGCGGAACCCGAGCGGAACTCAAGCAGAATGGAAAGGAATGAAACGGAACTCAAACGGATAAAGCGCGGAACGTACTGATTCGTTGGAACTCGCAGGTGAAGTCGAAGGAAGTATATCACGAGGTTAGATTGATAGTGGGCATAAGTCAAAGTGGTCCTCTAGTAAGGTGAAGGGAAAGTGGGAAGGTAAAAGATGGGATTCGATAAAAATACCCCCAAGCCCTGAGTACCACTACTTAAAGGGAAGATTATTTTCAAGGTACACTGAGGTGCAGGTACTAAGTTCTCAGGAAGCGGAAGTGAAGGCAGGCAGTGCACATGGGCGCAATACTCCGGAATAGGGGTCCGTGCCATAAGGGCATGTGTCAGTGTGATCCGGATAACATTAGGAACAATGGGAAGAGAGATACAGCGTACCAATGGACCTGGAAGGATGGGGACAGAACATGCGAAGGTTGTCCAATGATGCACGGGAATATCGGATAGTGCGGGCGGGTTCTGAAGGATGTGTGGGAATGCGGAACCCATCGGATGATGCGCGGGAAACGCGGAATGTGCGGAATATGTGGAACTGATGTGAGACGATGCGGAAAGGACGGGGTTTTACACCTACAGTGGGGGAATTCCCCACAGCGGAAAGGTATACATCTGGTAGCCAGAAAGCAATTATTCTAACAGGAGATAGGTGTGAGTCTGGAGATGAAAGCGGAGCGCCAGGTGGACAATAGGATGGAAACCTGGACTTTCATAGGGGAGAATCCGGACTTCTGGATCTGGAGGTATGGGAAATAGTGCCGGAGAAAATAGGGGTAGTGTCAGAGGAGCAGAATAGAGTTAGGTGGAGGTAGCAGGGCTAGTCCTGCTGAGATGCACTTTGTGCATTATCAGAGAAGGAGGGATGGAATGGACAGGGAAACAGGGGGTTGGACTAGCGGTAGGGACGACCCACAAAAGTATTTCTGTTTTCATCACTCCCACTCCTGAGGCTGAGATTAGAGCAGGCAATGATTGTACTTTGCAACTGGATACGGGCTCATTCAATGTGTGAAGGGTCTCATGTCCTTCGAGGATAAGGTCCATCAACACCCATATATTCTGATTTGTCCCTGATTTAATTTACTCCTTGTTGTTCAGGATCTGCTGGCTGCTATCAACCACACCAAGCATGGTACAACATCGCTTCAGCACACCACAAATGCCCTGCCAGTTTTGCAGGTCATCTTGCAGGGTACATTGTTCCCTCCCTCAGCACAAGTGGGACAGAATGGATTGCTGGTATGATGCCTGTAGAACAACATGCAGAAGTCGTGTATGCAGAGAGTCTTTATCAGAAGGTGGGTGGTTGGTTTCTACTGGCAATGGGATGTGTTTGGGGCGAATGGGACTGATGCTGTTTCAGAGTCTTCTTGGTATTGTTTATTCCAGCAACTGGCTTGTGTTCATCAGAGAGGTGTATGTGCTCCATTCTTCCTTCCACTTCTCTTACTAACACATACCACTGTCCCACCCAGACTCAACATGTGCACCACAATCTCTATCTACTGTCAGCTCAGAAAATGGATTGAGACTGTTGACGCCACATATGCCACTGCACACCCAGAGCTACTTGCTGCCATCTCACCACCCAACTCGACACCAGCAGGCTCAGAGACAGACACTGAGGACAGACACTCACAGTCAAGTGCCACAAGCTTTGCAAGTGCCAACTCTTCCTTTGCCACCCCTTCCATGTCCAGTTTCCCCAATCACACCTCTACACAACAACTCACCACCGACCCTCCATCCACCCCATCTCCCTCACATCCATATCTCCCTGACCCATCCATAGATATGCATTTCCGCACTGGAGTATACCTTGGCCTTGGCATGTTGCACCTTGTGCTAAGCATGATGCCTGGGAAGTTGCTAGTGCTGGTTGATTTGTTTGGGTATAAAGGCGATAGTAAGCTTGGGCTGGAATTGTTAGAGTGGGCTGGTGGGTGGGGTAATGGGAGTCGTGTGGTGGACAAGGGTGAGTGGTTCGAGTCCATTCTGTTGTCTTCAAGTTGAAAATTCGTGGGCGCTATGCTTACATGTATTCATACAGAAACGGAAGGTGTCCAACACCCAATCTGCGACAAGTCCCTGCTGATCTTCCACCTTGTACTTTCAGCGTTTATGTTTGAGGGTGTGGATGTGTGTAAGGCTGCGAGAGTGCTGGAGTGGAATTTGAAGCGGTATCACAATGGTGTGTGTATGTGTGGTGTTAGCATTATGTGATCTGATGTCTCCTTTGTCCCTTTCCTCTTCTGCTCCTCTTTGCTCTCTTTCCCCTTTTGCTGCCAAATGTCCCTTGACTCCTGATATCCCATGGCTCTCCAAAACCCCCTTCACTCCTCATTCTTCCACCTACAGGCATCTTCTTCCTCTTTGGTGCCAGCAGACTCGCACTCGTCCGTTCACAACCCACCAAAGTGCTTGACTATTATACATGTGCGGCACAGGCTCAGAGCCAGTATTGGAATTTACATCATATTTCGTGGTAGGAGAGTGCAGTAGCGTGTTTGGGGCTTTGGAGGTGAGTGTTTTTTTTTTGGTGTTTTCTATGTGGGGAATGGGATTTGGTTGGTGGTGATGAAGGGAGGGAGGGTGCATGCACTGATGGTGAATGCTGTGTGTTGGAGTGTCAGATGTGACATGGAGCTCGGTTTTCAAGGATGCAGTGACTGAAGGACTGTTATAGTGGATGCAAAAAATGATGCTTCTAAGCAGTTCTTGCACCACTATGCGAGAGGATGGAATGGAATTTGCGAGAAGGCATTGGGGGAACATGGATCTATAGGAATGATACCCCTCACAATCATGTACCTCCTCCCGCACTGCCGGTGTAGGGAGTATCCCTACGCTAGGCTCGTATCCACTGTTTTTCTGTCCATCTGACGTCCATCCGCATCCTATCCATTCCATCCGATACTCATCTGCTTTTCAGATGACATGCGGATACCTTCGGATCTCCTCCTATAGCTCCCGCATCTGCTGCATCCATCCTGTCCACATCCATTCTACCTCATTGGTACGTACTCACATGCATTTTCCTTGAAAATACTCACTTCATGTAACTTCCTCCCACTTTTCCTGCACCCTACCAGAAGATCGCTTTGACCTATACCCACTATCCATCCAACCTTTAATGTACTTCCTTCAACTTTGATTTGCATCCCGTCCGATCTGCAAGTGCCATCCGCTCCATCTGATGAATCCGTACATTTCGCATCCTATCCGTTTCATCCGCTTTTGTGGATCTTTCATCCTATAGGGTCGCTTTAGACAGAGACTAGTGTTTCCCCAGTAGCAATCCCCTCAAGGGTCGAATGCACTTGTTCCCAAGCGAGGCAGCAGGCAGCAAAGACCCAACTGTGTAGTAGATTGAGTTCTCTCCACTGCACTTGTTGTACCCACACCGGTCATGGGGGTTCTAATAGTATATAAAGCCCTTCATTACATAGATGAGTACATACTAGAGAGATAAGGTCATTCAATGGTGAAGATGAAGGTATGATGCCTACTCCACTTTCTTCCCTAAATCCGCACACGTGGTCACAAACCCCCATTGCTTTGCCCCATATGTGTCGATATGATGGAGGTAATGAGTGACCTTACCCCCTGGAGGGGGAAGCGGGAAATTTGCAGGATACTGGTGAATAATATTGAGAAGAGAGTGGTTGAGAGATAAGATGGGACTTACATCAAGAATGGGTCGACCATCCCACATGACCTCGCTAGTCTCTGATTCCACCCGCATGGACACAAACTTCTATTGGAGTCTATACTGTCATATTCATACATTAAATAGACTGTAATTATCAGTAAATTGCCATACATTAATCATTGTCATTATCACTTACAGGCAAGTAATGTATGAGGATGAGGATCCCTGCAGATCCCTGTTTTGATGACCAGCCGGTCATATATCACTGATGTATTACTCTTGTTACCCCCAAACAGGACACAGCTGGTCATATATTACTGATGTATTACTCTTGTTACCCTCAAAAATAGGACAGGTTATATTTGGTACAGTACATATTACCTTTTTGTACCTGTCACATAGGTCTCTGTAGCTTACTTCAGCTTCCTTCCTGTGCCTTTCATACCTTACACTTTCTGCTTCTTTCAAAGTAGGTAATAGAAGGGATATAGTATGGCTGTCATGCTTGGGCCAAATATATAACTTGAAGTCAATTGACGACTAAGTCCCCCTTGTTTTTTGCCAACTCCAGCCATCACGTGACATTCAATAAATTTTTACCAAGTCCCGCCACCACCGGTTGTTTTCACCAAGTCCAAACGAGGACATGTAGGATATGGCCAGTCTGTGTGAAGTCTGCACAGACTCTGCGCCAAAAGTTTGGGGGACACGTCTAGGATAGTAGGCAACATCTGGACTCTGCCAGCACCTGATCAGGAAATTCTGGGCTGTCAGTACTTCAGTATCAGCCGCCATGTCATCACTGGCTGTCTATGCCTCCTCTAACACCTTCTGTTGTGCGAAACCTCTCGGATGAGATCCAGTGGCGCTAAACCTGCAAGGGGTGTTCAAAGCGTGGCCTTCAGCACTAGCCCAGCAAGGAGCTTGCCTGCACTAAGTCTGAGTAAGGGTTGAGGCCCTTTACTTGTGTAGAGTTGTTTTGGAGTTTCTTAAGGATATGATCCAAAAGATGGAGTTCAACTCAAGAGTATCATCTCAAGAGAAGATGGTTCTTTGTACAGAGGGAGTTCTCTTTAGATAAGAGAAGTTCAGACCCAATGACAAATATCAGATGAGAACTGAGTAGATTCAAGTTAGAGAATCTGTCTACAAGAGAAGTGATATATATATGTAAAGTGAGATACCAGTTGAGTGGTAAGGGTACAGGGTAAGTGGATGTATTACTGAAGCAGCGGTAAGGGTTGAGGGTGTGTGTGAGTCATAGGTAAGAAAGGGTAAGAAGTACCGGTTGAATGGTAAGGGCAAAGGGCATGGGGAATCCCCATCAATGAGAGAACTGATACAGTGGGTAGGGCATAGGGTTCAGAAGAAGCCGTGGCTTCTGTGATCTAGGGGTAGAAGTGAGAGCTTCTCGCATTTCAGAACAACAAGATCAAAAAAAGAAAAGAGATAGAAATAGAATTGTAACCATGGTCTAGGTCTAGATGAGTCTGAAGAATGAAACGATGCACAACATTCATGTTACTGTAACACCTTCAACACTATCTGGCATTCCCTGCAACTGAATCACATGTACTGTACATATATCTTTGCTGCAGTACCACAATAGAAACTAGTGCATCAATCACTCCTCAAGCTCACCTGTTTCCGAGTCATGTGACCGATGCACGATCATTCTGAAGTCTCCTCACCATCCTCGTACTTTTCTAGGATTGTAGTATTGAGTAATGGGCATGTATTGTGACATTCTCTCAATTTAAATTGCCACACTGAGATTGATAGGGCTACAACAACAAGTGACAAGGGAAAATAATGTTAAGAAACGACCAGTCTGATAGATGCATCCGCAGGTATGGCGTGAAGAAGTCAAGAGGCACGTGTATCACAAGATGGGCTCAGAGAGTGGCAGGGACAAGTCAAACACATTGCTTTCTAATGATTGTTATTAATCACAGTACTGATATATCACTTACTTTGCGGGTGCTCCATGGGTAAGAGACTTTGGCCACTTCTTCGATGTTGAATTTTCTTTCCTGATGTTCCCACTCCTGATGGAGTTGGCAACCTCATTGCGGATTGACTCCTTGTGCTCTTGTTTTGATCGTCTGAGCACAAGGGACTCATGTTGTCAAGCTCCTTTTGTCGCAGCAGGTTCTGCTGAAGGTCCCACTGAGAGTTCTACAGGCTGCATAAGATTTGGAGGTGGCTGGACAATAGAAAGTTTAGGCACAAGGTGCATGAGAGGCTGCTCGACAGTAGGAAGTGCAGGCGATGGAGATGCAGGATGGACCAGTTTGATGACAGGAAGTGCAGGTGTCTTGGATGTGATATGTTCCACTGGCACCATGGAAACAGGTGTTGCCATTGGTGTCTTGATGACAGGAGGTGCAGACAACGTAGAAGTAGGATCAACCGACTTGACAATAGAAAGTGCAGGTGTCTCAGATGCAATATGTGCTGCTGGCGCCACGGAAACAGGAGTTATCGCTGGCATCTTGATGACAGGAGGTGCAGATGATGTAGATGTAGAATTGACTGGCTCGACAATAGGAAGTGCAGGCGTCTCAGACACAATATGTTCTGCTGGCGCCATGGAAATGGGAGTTACTACTGGCATCTTGGATGTGAGATCTTTGGTTTCTGGTGTTTTGGACACAAGAGCTATTGCTGACACCACAGAAGTGGGGAGTGGTGCTGGTGTCTCGGATGTGAGAGTTGCTGCTGGTGTCACGGATGGGTGAAGTGAGAGGCTGCTGGTAGGTATGACTGGCTGGTTAAAAGGCAGACCTGGCCAATTTGGACCCAATGGCACATTAAACAAGTCTGTCAACTCCAAACTGGATGAGGGATGTGCTGTGGGAGGTGTGTATCCCTCTGGCATGGGAAGGATGGGTCCATCATGGAACAAGGCAGAATCAAATAACTCCAAGCTGGGCAATTTTGCTGTGGGAGGTGTATATCCCTCTGGCATGGGAAGGATGGGTCCATCATTCTGAAACAACAGTGCCGGACCAGAGATTGCAAGAGTAGAGAAGACGTCATATGGCTGGTCATTGAATGGAAGGAGTGATGTATCACTGGTTGTGATGAAGTCAATCGGTATTAAGGTGGTGTCTTCGAAAGATCGAGGAGTGGGATTAGAGGGTCCTGGACTCAGAGTTCCCTTCCCCACTGCATCAGCTGCATAGAACAATCAATTGTCATGTATTACAAGTTGTGAACTTGGTACTCATGAAAGGCATGCTTTGTGAAATCTGCACATGGCCTCATAATGTGTTCATTAAAATCAGAGTAAGCAAGATTGAATGTGTTTCCCATCGCTGTTCACCCCACATGAAAACTCTCAACCTGAATTTTTCCACCCATTCCTGGAGAAGGCCTGCCCATCAACACAGAAAAGGCCCAGCCTGTCTGTTTTGCCAGTCCAGCAAATATATCAGCTAGAACATTGGGTAATTTTTCGATATTCCTGGAAGATGGTAAGTTCTGCGAGTCAACTCACAATGCATAGATGTGACTTACTCAGTGAAAGAAATGACATTGTCCTCGCTTGAACTCTTCTTGCGGTTTTTGCTCCACTGCTTGACGAAATCGGCTACCTCTGCCTTGATCTCAGGGGTCTCATTTGTGAATAGAGCACGTGTGTGCTTCTTTATGAGAGATAGCCTGAGTGTCTTAGGTAACGCCTGCTTCACATCACCTCCAACAGTGCTAGTGTCGTCATCCTCTTTGTGTGATGTCATCGGACTCAGGCCAACCTCCCGTTTGAGTACCTTCATCTCTGCATCCACAACAGGTTTGATACATGTCTTGTAGTATAACTTGGGGTAAGCCTCAGCAGGCTGTAATGTGTGTGTTCCTTTGAGGCTCAATTGACTTGCCAACATTTTCTCAACAGTACTCGTAGTCTGCGCTTTCAGCTTGCACTTGGCACTGTAATTGCCATACACGTTATGGAAGCAATGCACTAATTGGTAAAGCTCAAACAGTTAGTATTTAAATCCATGCTCATGTTTATCTTTGGCACATACTTTCTTGCATGCTTCCACCATACTCATGTTGACGACTTTTTGTTCTGGTGTGAGATCTATGTCGAGGGGGACATTGGGAAAGAGGTGCACCCTCTCCGGCCATCTGGTGTGATAGTCTTCAAAAAAAGGAGCCCAGAATGGAGTATAATCTTCTACTGCCTGGCACTCGAGGTATTGTTCTCGATACTCCTCCATCATTTTAACTTGCTCAGCGGTGAACTTGGAGCAAGGAGCCATTCTAAAGTGTATTCTTTTTTTAAAAACAATAGATGTGATGAATTTGTCTCATACCTTGGTTATCTATCGACTGTTCATGCAGGACAAAATAAGGGTGAGGTGTCTAGCAATGTATGAGCCTGGCAAGAGACGTGTCTAGTAATGTATGACCCTTGCAAGAGACACAGACAGTCATCAACACACAAAGGAAGTATCAATCTCACTAGATTGAATCCTAAGGTTAGAGATCTGAGATCACATATTGATGGGCGTGAAGCCTAAGTACTGTAAAAATATGGTTAATATTAGCCTGTGTCACGACAGAAATGGTATCTGGTATGGGCGAATCATGAAGATGGTAGAAGAAGCAATCCTGGCATGCACTTATGTGTCCCAATGCAACAATCAGTTGCACCCAGGGTCAGCGTCGACTCAGCAACTCGAACAAGCAAAGGAAATTCTATGAAATTTGGAGTTCAACACCATAAATTCACATCAGTCACATGCTATTACCATGACTGAAATAACAAATCCGCCTGATCATACATGACAGCCAGTTCAGCAACACCAGAGAGACTGTGAATGAAAACTTCCTCCAATGCACTCAGGAGATGAGGAACCTTCTTGCTTATGACCTCAGCTTGCACCAGCTTTGGTCCCACACCGTGGAACTGCAGGATTCCAGCCTCCTCAATATGAGTATCTTTCTCAAGTCTTTGAAGTTTACTGATGGAAGAGGAAATGTCTTCGATATTGATCATATTGTTGGTGTGCCCCAGTAACGTGAGGCTGATGGTATCAAGGTAGTCATATATCACTACATCCAGGCCACCAAGAAAAGTAATAAGATGACTCTCGATACATGAGGTCGGTGAGATATATCTAGAACAAAATTCAACTAATTGTCTGTGGAAAACAAGAGAGAACACATTACCGTTGTCTCTTTTGGGGGCCATTTGGTAGCCCCATGTTTGCATCATTCTTGAGAGGATATTTGGAGGTTGATATCTCAGCATTGATGCCTTCCGAGTCACCATTGACCTGGTCTTGTGACCTGGTGCATGATATTGAACTCAAAAAAATAATTATTGAGAGCGTTCAACTTACCTGCATTTACGTCAATGATAACGCTCTTTGTTTTTGAGGCAGAACTCTTCATGGTTCCTGGAACAGTGGAACCACAGTAAGAGCAACATAATGAGATGATGTGCGTGGACTCGGACACTGTAGATATCACGTACCTTTGATAATAATTGAGTCTGTACACACGAGCGGCTTCTGCCTGCTCCTTGAGACTGTGATACAAATGAGGTTGCCCCATGAAGTTGTGTTAGGTTCTATGTGTGAGTTAAGTGAAACTTGGTCAATACCGTGACATGCACGCGAAGTTCATTTGGCATGCACACCAGGCAAATTAATGCAAGTTTTATGCACCAGTTACTATGAAATCCCTGCAACTAACTGCTTGCTGCTTGGTGTCATTCAGTCAAGTACTTCTTAGGTGCTTTAGCACTTTCCCTGAAGTATAATCATTTGTGTTCACTGACTATCACCTTCGCAAATATACAAAACTCAATATTAATACAAGTTTTATGTAGTGCCACATGCACACTTTCAACTACAAAATAGACAACTAACCATTCACTACTTTGTGCTTTTCTATCATAGAAGTACTTCAAAGCCCTTTGCCACCAATCATGTTTTAATAACAATGGACACTCGCCAAAAACACTCAGCTATCCTCAAGATCAGTGAGAAATTTCTCCTTGCATTCATGTTTCAGTCTGCTGCACACAACACACGCGATGATCATCATAAACACAACATCAAGAGAACTGTCAATGGATCAGTTCACAACGCAACACTAGATAGACACTGAGATACTAGAGACACTGACTAAATACAATACAAGATAGCCCAACCCATTTACACCTGCACAGCAGTGCCAGCATCAATCGCAGCTATGAGAGCCTCAATGCCCTGATCAATATTCTCCACACTACCAAAAATGGTGCGGCTCACACCCAAGACCTTGAGACCAACATTGCCCCTGCTGGAGAGCAGATAAGTCAAGGTCATTACCAAAACAAACTTGATTAAAGCATACCATCCCAAGAACACACTGATCTTATGGCCCCTTGTGACATAGTACAGAGGCTGTGCAGCATCACTGGACAATGGGACATTGAAGTATACGCACTTGTAAGCGTTGAGCATACAACCTTCTGCAATTGCATCATACACATCATCATCATCATCCACAACAGTCACAACAGAAGGAAGAGCAGTCACAACAGAAGCCATGGGAGCAGCTGCAGGAGGGATAGACGAGCTTGTGTTGGGAACAGCTGCCATGGTGAGGGATGAGCTTAGGTCAGACACGAACTTAGCATCTGCCAGCTCAGCATCATCGCTCAACGAAGAACAGGTTTGCAAATCAATGGCATGTGCAGCACAGGCTCCTCCACGAGGTTCTACATATGCACATTAGTAATCTTTGTAAGGGAAATGATTCTAAGGGAGCTTACCGGTGATATCAGAGAGAAGGTTAGTTGCTAGAACTGCACGATTATAATGCAGGTCATTGTGTAGGGTAGTTGAACAGATGAGAAAGTGATATATGAGTGATGTATGAGACGGACAGATAAACAAAAACTCGCCTTTTATCCCATCAAGGGCAAACTTCAATGCTTGTTCCCTGCATGGTCATTGGTGGACAAGAGGAGGATCCAACTTCGAAAATGTTGACTTCCATTGAGAATCTTGGTAATGGCAATGTGTTGGGTGGTTGAATAGGTGTGAAAAGCAATGCATGAGTGATGTATGAGACGAACAGATAGCCAAAAACTCACCGTCTATCCCGTCAAGGCCAGACTTCAATAGTTGCTCCAATAGTTGCTCCCTATGTGGTCATCAGTGAACCGGTGGAGGATCAAATTACATTGTAGGCCAGACTTCCCTCCATGGTTGTTGATATGGGTGGACTAGTGGATCAAATTTCGAAATTCAAAGTCTGAGAATCTTTGTTGATGGTTGTTTATCCATAACGGATCGAGCCATTTGCGCAAATGGTAAACCGGAATATTGCCCTTCCAGTTTGCATGGTACTGTGAATGCAAGCAACTCCAGTTCTATTCAAGGCTTTTGGGCATATTAGCGACTTCTTTGCTCATCGCCCATGTGTTAGGTGGGGTGAAAAATATGAATCCATACAATGTTTGTTTGATAACTGGCCTGTCATAGTGGGCTGACCAAGCAAGAAAGCCAAGTTCTCGCGCTATGTTGACGTGAATGAGACTTGTCCTGCACCTGAGTACGACCGTTTTCATTCCTATGGGATACAGCACGATGGCGACTTGTCTGTTGACACTACGTATATACTTTCTCAACCTACTGATGAAGTACCAATCATTCATCACCCCTCGTCTACTGTTTTACCGAGTATTGATGATTGGAATGAAGTCGAATATCAAGACCCTGAGCCTCAGGGACGGGAATCAGAACACATACCAAAGAAAAAAAGGACTGGTGCGGTATGTGTTTTGATACTTAGGATGATGAAGCGCTCACTCCAATATTTTGAAGGATAATCCTCTGTTACAATGGTTGCACGAATGCTCTGCTTTCTTGGACGAGATCATCCATCTTGAAGGCCGTGGTAATGAGGGGACACTTTTGAATTACCATTGTGGTACCAATAATGCAATCCATCTTTACTGTTGTAGAGATTGTTTTGGGGTCGAAATGGTCTGCCAGACATGTGTTATCTGCCGTCACTTAAGCAATCCACTTCACCATATAGATGTATGTATTCTTCATTGTTATTTTCCTTATTTGTTTATCGCAATCTTACTAGATGTGGAATGGCAAATTCTTTGAGAGTGTAACATTAAAAACTCTCGGATTGCGTGTGCAGCTGGGCCATATGCCTGGTGAGTGCTGCTACAATGCTCAGCCAGTGTCTTGCAATGAATTTACAGTAATTGATGCGCATGGCATCCATAATGTCACAGTAGACTTCTGCGGATGCGAAATGGCAGAGATCCGCTACAAGCAGCTTCTACGAGTTTGGTGGTTTCCAGCTACTACAACCGACCCTTGAATAGCGGCAACCTTCAGTATCCTGGAATTATTTCATTTGCTCTCCTTCAAATTGAAAGTATCTGCATACAAATTTTACCATAGTTTAGCAAGGCAGTCAGACAACACAGGAACCTCACCGATCAAGGTACAGTGACATGTGAAACTCCCTCCATTAAATTCGATTGATTTGCCCTTTTAGGATCGTTATTTGGAGTTCCTGTGAATGATGCAAGAATGGTGTCACATAACGCAACTTATGTGTGCTGATCATGGCCATGATCCCAACGGTATTTAAGCAACACCAGATGGGGGTGTGTTGTACCATGCCCAGCATGTCCACATCCAGGAATCAATATTCCTGATGGATGGGAGGATTCACCACCTGACATTAGGTAAGTAACACATCCTACATATGCTTGCCACAGTGCTGAGTTTTACAGGTGGCAGTATGCATTATTCCTTGCCATTGATGCTGACTTTCGGCTCAAGTGCAAGGCTATATCTAGTGATGATGGCAACCCAAGTCTTAATTCAGGATGGGCTTATTTCATTGAAGAGCATGCTTACAAGAAGTTTTTGTCTGAATGAAGCACAGAATGGCAAGAAGTACGTATCCTATTCGTCCTGTTTGGTAGCATGATCTGATGGTTTGGGGTAGAGAAGCACCTGTGTCAGTCACAACGTGGTGAATACTGCGGACACAAAGGCATCCCGAGGACTTGCAGTGATGGGTATTGGGTCTGTTGTCTGTGCGCACCACGAGATGAGGCTTCCCAATAGTGTAGGCAACCTCCAGAAGGGAGAAAAGTAGGAGGTCATATACTTTTTGAGACTCTATGATACTAACTACTAGACAGATATATAAACATGGATTACCTTGTCTTTTCAGTCCTTGTCAGCTTCGGCCTTGCTGTATTCAACTTGTCCTATGACATCGCCTGTCAGTGGCATAAGAGACTCTGGTCTTGCAATAGCACAATGCCACAGTGACTACAATTCAACCGTGAAAATAAGACAGTTCGCTTTTTTGTTCCCAAATTCCACCTCAAAGCCCATATCCAGTCTTGCCAAATGACATTCTCATTCAATTTCTCCAAATGGGTGGTCAGATGCACGGAGAGGCACCCAAACGTGGTTGGGCGGATATTTATTGGGTTGCAATGAGTACGAGGGAGATGGGGCCTGGTAACTGTCATGACACGCTACACACTCAATGATCACTTCAGTGATTGGAACTTGAAGAAGACAATGATGTTGGGTATGTTGATTCATTATCGTCTGTTGTATTTCATTGACATATTTTTAATAGGGCGTACTTTACTGCGCAAACTCAAGGAAGCTGCTGTGGCTGCTTGAGCCCATCATGAAGAACTCACTGAACTTGAAGATGCAATCAACACGTCAACATTAGCACTGTGGCATGCGGATGTAGAGGCATGGGAGGAAGACCATACCAAGTCAAACCCCTTCAAAAGTCAAGTCATTCATGCATCGGTTTCTTGGTTTCTATCCTTCAATACTGATGAACTGTTTGCCGTGGTTCTAGCAATGACTCAAGCTATGGTTTGCTTGGAATTTGCAGAACGTGAAAGACATGACCTGCAAGATGGAATTGACTTGTTCCTTCATGCTGAGATTTCACCCAGCGTGCTCATAGTAAATGGACTCGAACTTGAAGACCAGCAGTACGTCTTGGGAACTCATTTGTTTTTATTTGTTGCTAAATGATTTATTGCAGGTGGTGCCTATGTGCAGACAGGAAAACACCAAGCCAAAATCCTTCCGATAACCAAAAAGCCAAAATTCAAATGTGTTCAAATGCGCTGCAGTGCAAACTTGATGCCTAGGTTCAAGTTCAAACACTGTATATGCCTGCAGTCGCTTCCCTTCGCCTTTGCACCCAGCATGATGACAGCCCCCAAGACAAAATACCTGAGGACTTCATTCTTCTCCTTCCATCACAGCTCAATGCCACAACTCCCTGTGATCCCTTACTGCGCCAAATCGAGTGGCAGCTTAGATATGCCCAGGTTGATGATGCTCTAAACAATGTTTGTCAGAATATCCACCTGCACGCCCATCTCAATACCTTCAAAACTCTGCACATCTGTAGCCAGTGGGCAAGTACCCGTGCACGCAGTGCTCTTGACCTCGCAGAGGCAAAAAAAATGTGCCAGCCAACTCAAATATGAGGCTGCTCGTGTGGTGCTTGATAACCTTGGGGATCATCTAGGTATGGTAGGCTGGAGGGATATATTTCGGCCATTAAACGTGTCGGATATGAGACCTATGGTCTGCAGGGCAATAGGAGGGGAGATGCAACATCCTGTGGATATGGAAGGTGCCTAGTGTTTTGCACAATAATGATGCAGGTCTTCAAGATTGTAAGTTGCTCCTTGTGTGATCCTTGGCATTTGTCTCATTGTGACACTGTCAGGTTTACATATTGAATGGTGTAAGGCCAGAGCATGAGCATCCCAATGGTCCGAAGAGTTCTCTTTGCTTATTGAGGAGATGCAAAGAGTACTGGCATTTTTCCGCTGGGAAATGACTCAATGGAATGAATGGGGTACTGCATGGTCATTTACTAAGGATGCTGACCGCGAGGGGAGCGTTGCTTATGCACAGTGCCAAGTATCAGTTCAGGAGGGTCTGGTAATGTGTTTCTCAATGCTTTGGAGGGGTACTCTCTCCGCTGTGATCTCCGAGCTTGATCCGGTCCCTGAAATCAACAACAAAATGGCCGATGATCAAACACCATCATTGGAAGGTCCTCCTTTACAGGGTGATGATGAGTAATATTACATTATATTACTTGATGTGTAATCAACAATGGATCTGATGTGCCTTCTGATGTCTTCGAAGAAGTTAGCGAGTGCCTGTGTGATAAGAGGGAGGTTAATGGATAAAGGGCCCTAATGTATGACTCGAAGCACTGGGGGGAGAAGGGCTTTAATGTATGACCCGAAGTACTGGGGGGAGAAGGGCTTTAATGTATGACCCAAAGTACTGGGCCTTGTTATGATAATGATTCATGTATGAGACTTTTTGCTGTGCTACAGTATATAATGTATTACTACTACAAGAACAGGTGTCTATTGCTTCGTCCCATCTGCCTCGATGTTGTGGAGGTAACGGGTGATTCTGCCCCTCTCCGGGGGATTGGGAAGTTCGCAGGGTACTGGCGCAAAATTATATTGATTAGAGAGCAGCTGAGGGATAAAACGAGACTGATATTGAGGGTGAGACGGCCGCCCCACACGACCTTGTTGGGTCCGCTGTTGTTCTTGACCACCTGCTGGAGAGAGAGCACAAATCAGCATGATATGAAGACAGAAGGGAAACACATCGGATGCACCGGTTGCGCATTCCTAACGATGGGAATGGGCCTCTGCAGGTAAGGTCTAAATCAGTGTGATATCAAGAGAAACAACCAACATTTAACAATTCGCATGTGAGGCACATCGGTTTGCCTTTGAGCAACGAGCCTTGTTGGCCCTAAGCACACAGCGCGTAAATCGACGAAGCGGCAAAACAGGAAGAGCATACCTCTGGTACTGAAATAACTGCAGAATATGATTGCCATTATTCTGATATCAAGGGGGAATAAGGACAAGATGATGTCTTGGGATGAGAAGTGCTCGAAAGTTCGAGCGGCAAGAGAGGATTAGCGAGTGAGTTCGATGATGATGGGAGAACAATAATGGTGGCTTATATACGCGACCGAAAGGTACAAGCATAGTGAGGAGACGTGAAAGGTAAGGGCGTGAAGGCCTAAGCATGGTTGGAATAATGATAAGAGTGAGGGCGACAAGCATAAGACCAAGCGAAGACGATGTGAGGTAGAATGTGACAATAGAACAGAGATGTAGCTGCATACGAGAGTACCACAGCGATGCAGGTGGGAGCTTCTTTGCAAAACAGAACAGCAATGTGATTACATATGAGAGTGCTTCGACGATACAGGTGCAGAACTCCTCACAATAAGATAGCTGAGGCGTAATGGAGAGAGGGTGGAAATAATACTCACTTCCCTAATGCTCTCTTTCCACATGGCACAGAGTCAAGTTGTGTGAGTTGCGATAACAGCCGGAACATGGAGTAAATCGACTCGTCGAGCTCGACACCGTTGCCGGTACGCTACGTCTATAAGTACCCACTTCTGAACTTGAATATTAGACCACAGCTCACCGAAACAGATATAGTCGCCCGCCCAAACGACTGCGGGGAGTCCTCGAGTGCATGCTCCATGTTCTTCACGACTGTTTTTTACTGGACGGAAAATAAAACAAGTAAGGTAGGAATTCATAACCGTGCGGCTTTGGGACGTCGATACGCTGTAAGTTTGACCTGCGCAGATTTTTGGCTGGCTACTTACTGGGATATTGGGATGAGCAATGTACATGGATCGCAAGGTCTACCCGTCCCTTTTCGTCATCGTCCTTGCAATCATTCCTCAGACTTGTGTACAGTCATGTTGGCAGCACGATGTTTCCGCACGCCCACTGGAGTGGGGCACTATATGAGGATCAAGTAGTCGGACATGGCAAGTATGTAGAGTGCGACAGGCCCGGCAAGCCCGAAATCGGCCGTCCTGTAGAGGATTGTGAGATGTGAGTGCTTATGCGAGAATGTTTTGGAGAGAAACCTGCGAGCATTGATAACTGTAAACGATTGTCTTGGCAGCTCGAGCATGGTCAGCCATAGCAGTTGCAGCACAAATTTGCGGATAAAGCTTCGTAGTAAACGGCAATATCAATTAGGAAGACTGCATGCGACTGTCTTCAGAACTTGTTTAGCTGTAGTTTACGAGTCAGTGCATAGTAGCTTGATTGCACCATTGAAAGGGGCAGTCATAACCATTCGAAGTCGGAATGATGATGTTAGGTGCTCTAGCAAAGTTGTCGTTGTGGCAAATTCGCTACACGTCGGACAATCATCCGAGATGTGGGAAGGTGCGATGGCAGAAGAACGATAGCGATACAGGCCCAATTATCTCATACTACTCAGTGTCGTATTTATCCACTGCAATCTTAGATAGACTCGAGGCAAGAGCAGTAAATCGGTGATGATCTAATCTGTGGTGCAGATTCGGAAAGGAAGAAATTTGCGCACATGGAGAAGGCACTGCCGCTCTGCACGGAGAAGCGAGGAAGGGGAAGAGTCTTCTTCAGTAGCGCATAGACTCTCGGATAAGGATGGCGCTTGACAGCTTCCTGAAGTCCAGTAGGTGAGACATGCCCTGAGCTCATGGTGCAGAGCATATACCTGATTCGCGCGAGAAAAAGATGTTCAAGAATCCAAGCAGTACTAGTGCGTTCCTGCTTGATGATTGAGTCATTGAGGTATCGATATTGGTAAATGGTTGTCAACCGGGAGATGTTTGCAGAGATACGGGAACTGCGTGCTGAGATAATGTACGAGACACGTGCTAGAGAATACAACGAGTGGAGTTGGATGGACGTCTCCGAGTCTCAGAGATATTTCTTGCTGGCAATGGAGATAAGGGCGGGTGAAGAACGATAGAAATGCGGGCTCGCTTGATAACAGGACTACCACACGTGATTCTGAGATGTCAATATCAATGAAGAAGGTGGTTGTCAGACAACGTGACTCGTGCGCTTGATCGGCACAGCAAGCTGTGAAGCGAACATGAGGATAAAGCAAGGAAGACGCACATGTACAGGACTTGAACAGCAACCTCCATCTAGCTCTGGCGAGCATCAAACAATAAGTCCATTTCTTATCAGCTTTCATTCGTCCGGGGCACGTGTGTTCTGTGTAAAACCAAGTACCTCTGAGTGAGTGATGGCGTTCGTTTGGTGGACAAGAGCTGAAATTGTCCCGCTCCTATTAGATGAAGTTTCCGAACTAATATCATGTCTTCACGAGTCCCTGAAAAGCAAGAGAAATCAGCGACAAAGCCTCCCCAAAAGATGCAAGGACACACCAGCATCGTCTCTGGCGTCCTCCGGCTGCCCGATAACCGACGGATTATCACCTGTTCATGGGACGGCACACTTCGAGTCTGGGACTTGGAGAGCGGTATGCAGGTCGGGAAGGCCTGGATGGACGAAGGAAGTGGATATGTGATTGCCATAGCACTTTCGCCAGACGGCAAGACAGTAGCAAGTGGGAGTGAGGATGGTACAGTGAGATTGTGGGAAATTGACACAGGCAAGGTCATCAAAAGATTGACGGGGCACACGGAGCAAGTGCGGTATGTGTGCTGGAGTCCAGATGGAGGGCGAGTGGTGAGCGGGTGCGACGGTGGGACATTGAGAGTATGGGACGTCGAGAGTGCAAAGATGATCCTTGGACCAATCAAGGAAGGGAAAGATGGCTGGGTGGAGGCAGTTTGCTACTCACCCGATTATGGCGCTGGATCTGTTCAACTATTCTTCACATGCAAAACTCACACACGCACAGACGCCACACACACACAAACGAGACGCACACATAATCACTCCTTCGCATACACATTCTTGTATTGTAGGAAAATTAGTACTGCACTATGATCATTCATAAAATTCATTGATGCCCCAAGGTATCCAACTCTGCACGTGTCAACATTGGGCCAGGCTCCGTGATCAGAGCTGCCGACAACTGCTGAGCCGATCTTGAAACGCCTCGCAAGGCTGCCGTGAGGTTGAAAGAGTCTAGTGAGGCCTTACGAGACGAGTATGCGCACCTTGCATAATGACGAACAAATACATTCAAGCCTCGGAAGGCATCATGTGGCCGTGGGAGACTCTCCGGACCTTGCCGGACCTTGTTAGATTTGGGCACTTATTGCTGATGGCCCTTCTCATCGACACTTACATCAAGGATCCACCCAGCGCGAACATCTTTTTGACACCAATACTGGCAGCTTTCCGTCTTCTTTTCTCGCTCTCGTCCACCAGCCGAGGCTTTGCTGCCAATGCTGGCGGCTTCGGTGCGTTTTTTTTGCCCTTGGACTCTACTTGATTGGCGCTTATAGAACCCTTCATTAGCAGCCTTGTCTGCAATATAAATTGATCATCACTCCGAGACCTACTCACTTCTCATCACTCCGTCTCGTCCACCGGCCAGGCCTTAAAAAGATTCGAGGCTTTGCTGCCAATGCTGGCGACTCTCAGTGCGTTTCACTCCGAGACCTACTCACTTCTCATCGCTCCATCTCGTCTACCAGCCGGGCCTTAAAAAGATTTGTTTATAGAACCCTTCATCAGCAGCCTTGTCTGCAATATAAATTGATTATCGAATCATGTCAGATCTAATAGTGCAGTACTAATTTTTCTACGGTACGAGAGTGTGTATGCGACGGAGTGATTATGTGTGCGTCTCGTTTGTGTGTGTGTGGCGTCTGTGCGTGTGTGAGTTTTGCATGTGAAGAATAGTTGAACAGATCCAGCGCCATACCCGATGGTACGATGATTGCGACGGGCACGCACAAGCTGAAAGTCTGGGATGTTAACACAGGTCAATTGCTCAAAACACTCGACTTCCCAGTTCTCTGTCTGGCATGGACCTCAGACGGAAATACACTTATCGCCGTCACGCCACCCCATCAAATCAAGAAATTCGACACCGCCACCTGGACCGAAACCGCTGTTCTGGAGGGACACAAAAGTGCTAGTGATGTCTATGCTATTTCACTGTCTCCGAATGAACGCATCCTCACAAGCACATCATATGACAAGACAGCGCGACTATGGAACCTAGAAACCAATCAGTCAATCGGACAACCCTTCTACCATGAAAACTGGGTGAACTGTGCAACCTTTTCCGTGGATGGAAGGTCGCTCGTCACTGGCTGCGGCGACCACAACATATACAAATGGGATGTGTCTGCTATTATCAAGGAAGCTGGCCTTGATCACCTTCTATCAGACAATGTAAGCTTGTGTACATTTCATCCTCAATCATGCTGACAATCGGTCATCCTTTCAGGTGGTATATTGCATCAAGTCTCTTCAACAGCCTTTCTCACTCATCTTCATTCATTGCAGAAGACAGGCAATAAACCATTTAACATTAATGTATGCTATGTGTCTCTTGACCTTTTGCACGGCCTTGAATATCTACATACTAGGCTGATGCTACACGGCCACGACCTTCAAAAATTGAAGGCGCTCGTCCGAGTCGACGACCCCCGGGGTTTTTCGACGATGTACGTGATTTCCATCTGTAATCCAACATCTCCTTTGACCATTATCTTATTAGTTCTCTACCTCCCGAGGACGAAGTGTCACGACAACACCAAATCAACACACACTCCTCGGTCGCTTACCTTCCCTCTGGCGCCGGCGCTCCAATTTACGCGGAGCAACCGAACACGACACCCCGTCCAGATCCCACCCTCATAGCTGGGCTAAAAACATTATGTCCGGCAGACAACGCAGACAAGATGGATTGAACATCCAGTTGCGAGAGCTACCGGTAGTTGACGTCCCGTGCACGGTCGGCAAGCGTGTACGCTTTTTTCCACCTCTATTCTTCTTATCACTGACATGTTTTCACGCAGAGGGACTATCATGCAAGAGGGAAGAAAGCAGCCAGCTCCTCTCGGCCTTCCAAGATCCATGTCATGCAGAAACCTACTGGCGGAGCAACCCAGAGCACACCCCCATCATTGTCACCACAGCAAGCCACGACATCAGCTGCAATTCCTACAGTCTCCACTACCGCGGCAGCGACTGGAACCTCGGACCTTGATATCACCATACGCGGGGCTGGATGCTGGTCGCGATTCTGGCTCTGGATTGGTTGTATCTCTATCGAAAATAATCAACTATAGGGAGGAAACATCTTCGTGTACCATTATCATTTTCTATCATATCATCTATAGCTACCCATAGCTCTTCTACCCTCCATCATTGTATTGTATTCCCTACTTGTTCTGCTACGCTTGTCGTTCCTTTGTTATTCCCTTATGTCAGTTCAGCTTGGTTCTACTTTGTACTTGTACAAGCTGATCGCTTAGGCTCTTCTACAACTCTTCTACGATATATTCATTCTGACGAGCTTTTTCAGCGAAACGTCAATGCCCACTGCCCAAGCCATCACAGAATGTCGCTATCATTGTTCATGATTCTCGCAACCATGCCGCGCTTCAAAAAAACAAGCCACCCTGGAATGTCACTCAAGACAGACGGATTCCACGTGGATTCGATATCAGGATATCTGAAGTGTCTGCCGGTGGTCTGTAGACTGTTGGTACTCCGTGCCACGTGGAGATCTGAATCCGTAATCCTTTGTTGAAACGACGCAAAACTCGAGATAAGCTGATACACTATATGTTACAAAGCATCCTAGCTTCATCGCGCGAAACGCAGGACCCATGCATGAGATGATATGTATGACGTTACCCTCCGTGGTACTGGGAGCTGCACCTTCATTCTAGTTGCCAGCACGTGGGACGGACGGACGACCCAGTCCAAACGCACGAGTGACGAGTCGCTACTTACTACGTCCATGCAGGATTGGATAACCTGAGTCACTCTGGGGCAGGTGACTCATGGAATCCTCGACTCCCCACAGTCGCAGATGGTCGTAATGGAAAGGAGTGAATTTAAATCGAACTACCCTCTGACACGCTTCATGAGCGTGTTTTGCCTCGGTGGTGGAGTCGTTTGCGTGTAATTTCACCACCCGGCAGGGTGACCCCAAGATGTGCAGGATACTGGATACTGGCCAATCATATTGAGGAAAGTGTGGTTGAGAGCTGAGATGGGGCTTATCCCGAGTGGGCCAAGGCGATTGTCAACCCTTGGCGAATAATGTACTTATGTCTGAGTGTGATCCACTGGAGAAGAGCATAAGCTCGGAGTTCACAATGTATTTAATTAGAAATGAGGGGACATGATGTTCTGAATAGACATAAAAATGAATAGAGTCCGTGTCTGGTGGAAATTCGCAGGATACTGGCGAATCGATATCATAGTGAGAAGAGAGTCATTGAGAGATAAACAGGACTTACGTCGAGGATGGGACGGTCATCCAAAACGACCTCGTCCGAGGGTACATAAGCGGCCGCCTGCAGGGGAACACACACCGTTAGCACGAGATTGAAGACCAATGGGAAACAAGCAACAATCGCTGGCTGTGGCTTCTTGATGATATGAATCGACTTGTGCAGGTAAGGTCAGATCTAAATCAGCATGATATCCACGGACGGATGAAAAGAGAAGCAGTTGACATCCACCAATTCGCATGTAGGGCAAATTGGGAATTCGTTTTCTATCTGGCATGGATCTCAGATGAAAGAACCTTACTAGTCCCCGTTGAAGACAGCGCAACTATGGAACCTCGAAACTAATCAGGTCATCGGTCCACCCATTCACCATGCACTGCACATTTCCGAGTCGATATATCAGTCACCTACCGTTGCTCTTGTCAATGCAGCAACTATCTGACTGCGCAGTCGAATATATCAATGGTGAATATGTGGCGCTAGTGTATATGTGAATTAGTGGAGTACTCGGAGGAGCATTTTGTGAATTAGATTATACAATTTGAGTGATAACCCACAAAATAAATCGAAACCGTTGATGCCGCATATGTACATAACCTTCCTCGCTATTAGCTGGCACATGTCTCTGTATTGTAAGGAAAGTCGGCCTCAATGACCATCTGTAAGCTTACATCCCCAATAATAATACTGACAACAAATCTACGCATCCTTGCAGGTGGTACATATATCGCATCAGGTCTACCTTTACTCACTCATCTTTGTTTATTACAGAAGGCGCCCGACGCCTGATCTGCGACTCATCTTCCACCTCGTACTTTCCGCGTTTATGTTTGAGGTATGGATGTTCATAAGACTGCGAGAGTGTTGGAGTGTAATGTGACGCGGTATCCGAATGGTGCGTGTGTGCGTGGTGTTTTTTATGTTGTCTCCCTAATCCCTTTCCTCCTCTGTTCCTCTTCGCTCTCTTTCCCCCTCCTCCTCCCACACCAACAAGCGTCTACTTCCTCCAGCGCAGGCAGACTCGCCCTCATGTGCTCACAACCCACCAAAGAACTTGACTATTATCTGCGTGTTGCCCAGCCTCAGAGTCAGTATCTGAATTTGCACCGTATTTCGTGGTGGGAGAGTGCCGTGGCATGTTTGGGGCTTTAAAGGTGCGTTTTTCGTTTTGGTTTGTGAGGTGGGGTCTTTAGTGGTGATGGAGTTTTGGTATTGATAATCTTGTTGAGTTCGACTGAGTTCTTGTAAGACAGACCAAGTGCTTCGTGGACCTGATATAATGTTGGATGTGAGCTTCCATGTCAAAATGCTAAATAAATTTATTATACATACGCCTTCGGTTGCTGGGAGATTGGTGAATGCGGTCAATCCCAGACCTTGTACTTTTGCCTAGTGTGCAACTTCCCAGTCCATCTGCAAATTAAATGGAGCCCAGGGATTTTCTGTGCTTCCCTTCATAGCAGCTGAGTAATTCATGTACTTGGATCTCTTCAGTTGAGGTACAGTGGCTCAAAAAACTGTCCGCATGTTTTCACATTTTTCACTATCTATGATATTGTGTGAGAATGTACAAACACATCAAGGACATGCTGGTACCATATTGTAGTACTACTTCAGGGCTTCCAATTGAGCCCTATGGCGTGGGAATTGGTCGAGATATGGTGGAGATATGAGGCTTACAAAATGATGACTCATGCGGACAGTTTTTTGACTCAAGTATTTTACAGTGATAATCAGGTATTCTAGTACATTGTGTGACCTCCCTTGGCTTTAATTACTGCCTCTATCCTTCTAGGAATACTCTTAAAACTATATCTAACTATATAAACCAGAATGTCTCCTGTGTCATGGTCATAATTACCATGAAAGCCGTCTCCTCTACTCAAAGGGATAATATCTTCTCTTTGTCCTATGCTGGCCTCTCTGCTCATCAAATTTCCTCTAGAACTGAAGTATGCAAGTCTACTGCAGCCAAGTGTATCAAAGAAAGCCACCTGGACAAGGAAAACTCTTGTGGAGGACGTCCACCTCTGCTAATAAGGGGGCTATCATTCAACATATCACTACAGGAAAGGCTAATAATGCCCTCCAAGCCACCCATTATACCAATTCCACCATCACCACCACTGTCTCTTCACAAACTGTGAGGAATGTTCTCAAGGCAGCTCATCTCAAGGCAGTAACAAAGAAGAAATGCCTCTTATCTCTATTAAACATAGGCTGAAAAGACTACCTTTGGCTTGGCCCATCAAAACTGGACTGTAGAGGACTGGAAGCATGTTATATGTTCAGATGAGACCAAAATCAATAGGATTGGGTCAGATGGGAAGGTATATGTATGGAAAAAGAAGAGGGATTTTCTAACAGACAGAGAGGTTAGTGAGGCTGTCAGATTTGGAGGAGGTTCTCTAATGGTATGGGGCTGTATGAGATGGAATGGTGTGGGTATGCCCGCTGAAGTTGAGGGGAGGATGGATGCTGAGCAGTATGTGGACATTTTAAATGACCACTTGCTGCCTAGCATAGCTGACTCAGGGATTGATGAAGAAGACATCATTTTCCAACAGGATAATGATCCCAAGCACACATCTAGGAGAGCCAGACAATGGTTTAAAGAACATAATATCAATGTTCTTGACTGACCAGCACAGTCCCCTGATGTCAATGTCATTGAACATCTCTGGGGAATACTCAAGAAGATGCTTCAAGCCTATGAACCCCCCCCCCTAAAGGAGTATAGGAGCTATGGGAGAGAGTAGCAGTGGAATGGGCAAGGATTACAGCAGAATATTGCCAGAAATTGATTGAGAGTATGCCTAGAAGGATAGAGGCAGTAATTAAAGCCAAGGGAGGTCACACAATGTACTAGAATACCTGATTATCACTGTAAAATACTTGAGTCAAAAAACTGTCCGCATGAGTCATCATTTTGTAAGCCTCATATCTCCACCATATCTCGACCAATTCCCACGCCATAGGGCTCAATTGGAAGCCCTGAAGTAGTACTACAATATGGTACCAGCATGTCCTTGATGTGTTTGTACATTCTCACACAATATCATAGATAGTGAAAAATGTGAAAACATGCGGACAGTTTTTTGAGCCACTGTATATCATCCAACAGAGCCCCAGCTTCACCTCCAAAATATTCAATAGTGATCAGAGGAGAATCTGAAGTCAGTGATGCTGTGTCTTGTAGTGGCTCCCGATTGACACCTTCAATATCCTCATTGTCACTCTCCAGGACGTTCACATCTTCCTCTGCCACACTCGCATGATGGTGAACATCAACATGGACTGGTTATTCATCATTTATGAAGGGAAAATCTTCTTCTCCATAGTCATCACCGAAATAATCCCCACCAAATGGTTGAGGATCTGATATGACATCTGAGTCAGGTGTGGACCATGTGGACCTAGTATGGCCATGGGGTGCATTTTTGCATATGGGTCAATGCACCAAACTATTGAGGCTATCATGCTCATGTTGACAACATGGATTAGAGGACTTGTGGAGGTGTTGAAGATAGGATCCTCTTCAAGGGAAATATTCATGGCAGCCTGCACATTGAAACACCATAGTGGTTGCACTAAGAAATAGCATACAGAGGAAAAGGCTAACTGAAAAGGAAAAGGCTGAGGAAATGTTATGGCCAACAAGGTTCAACAAAACAAACCCTGGTCAGTTCTTGAACTTGCCAACTAGCCTGTTGCATTTTTGCCTTTCTTCTTGTAACACCCACGCCCACCTCCATCAACGTTCACTTGGACCCGCCCACCCCCACCTCTGTCAATGTTCACTTGAACCAATATGGCTGCATGAAAACAGCCAAAAACTTCTGCTGCACAGTTGAGGGAAACCCACAAGGCCAGAATGCAAGCCCAACTTAAAAATGTCTCTGTCGCAGATACAGCTGATAATATGGAGTTAGATGAGCCCAGTACAGGACGACATGAGGGCATATGATATATACCTTTTATGATTAACACTGATAAAAAATTTAACAGCAGCTCATGCAGCCAAAACTGCAGCACTAACAAGACCCAGTCAGTACCAATTTATACTAGTGGCAACAAGATATATACTCAGATGTTCCCAGATCGCCCTATGAAACACAAATGAGTTAGAAAAGAGCTAGCCAACATGATACAAGGACCAACCAGCACAGTACAAGCACCAGCATTGCCAAAGGGCAAGCGCAAACATGCTAATAGTGTGGTAGAAGGTCAGAGCTGGCCTATGAAGCTCTCATCGAGTCAGCTGATCATGAAGGTTATACTGGGGACAATGACATGGCTGAATGCCTTCTTAGTGACTCATGGGCTCAGTATGCCAAGCCGCTCATAGATTATGTGAGTTCTGTCAGTGTATAGTTGTATTTTTTTAGATTTATGACTGCACTTCAGACTACACACCGCATTCACCTCTGCCGCAATCAGTTTAAGAAGGTGGTTGGTGTAGTCATCACAAGTGTTCTCAATCTTGCAACAAATTCTGCAGCTCAGAACTCATCACTCTTAGAAGACATCAACTATATCTACTCTTGGTTGGCCAAGGTACAGGGTGCATGTGTGGCGTCTGCACAACCTCAAATAATTTATTTCTTTCAGAAAAACAAGTATGAAACCTCGAAGCCATTCCAGGCCGAAGTGATCAAAGAGGGCATTCGAGCCAGCTTCTTCGTTGCCAACCAATACAACAATCTCAGCATCAAATTTTCTTACCTACTTTCATCTTCACTCTCCACAGCTCCCGATGAGTTGGAGGTTGTCAACCACATGATAGCCAGTGTTGCTACTGCAGTTTGTAAAGTTCATTATTTGTTACTGCCTCGGCTGACGTGTACAATCTTAGGTTGAAGCTTGTATCCTGGACTTTAACATTGGAAAGAGCAACAAATTTGTTGGCCCAAGTCACGACAACACATTCAAAGCACACATGCTCCTCCTCACTATGAAGCAGAAGAAGCCACTTGAGTATCACAAGCTAACTCATGGCATCTATTGTGCTGTCATGTACGCATTTTTTGGATCTTTTGTTCCAATTCCCAACTAATCTCTTTCTGTTATAGTGGCATCTGCAGCGTTGGGTCTGCCCGACTTTCGAAAGAGCAAATTATTGCACAGGTTGACTGGGAAAACATGGGTGGCAAGTCTGATTAGGTTCATTTAATTCACCAGTTTCTTCCTATCTACTATTACTTCTACCAGTACCACTAATCTGTTCTTCATGTTCTAGTGGGATTTTTCCGCTACCTCTGATACACTCGTTGACTGGCCGCACATTTCTCTATGATCATTACCATATCATATATTGAGTCTGGATGACAATATAATGTTTTTTGTTTACATTGGTGTGATATTCAATGGTCGTGAATGGCGCAGCATGGATGCTACAAACATTTTGTGTTTTTTTGTGTTTTTTTTTGTGTTTTCCTCCACTTTACTGTGACGGTGTTGACAGGGGACTGCAGTTTACTATGTAAATGTCAGTAATGTGAGATATTGTGATAAAACCTGGTAAAACATAGTAATCCACACAATTTTTGTGTAATTCCCAGGTAATACACAGGGGAGGTTTTTCCTGATGCACACTACCACCCACCAAAAACCTATTGTAGAGCCCTAAAATGGTCAAGGTGTAGAATAGCCCTGAGAAATATTTATAATATGGTTTTGGCACTATCTCTGTGAAAGGTTTTGTTCAGAGCTGTGTGAGAGCTGGGAAACAGACCTATAGGCGGTATTGTGGCTGAAGAAAGAAATTACACTAAAATTTAAAATGTAACCTTGCTGATTCGAACTCAAGGGCTTGTTGTCAACCAACATGCACTATTCATGCGTGCAAACTGTTAGGCCATAGACACTTGTATTTGCTAGGTGTTAATTTATATATGACAACCAACACGTCATCTCATCACAAATTTCGCTAAGTCTTTGCACCAAGTCCTAATCAGTCTCTACTGTCTAGCAATTACTGTAGTGTGACATATACTTTGCACAAAGCAGTTCTTGTGAAATTTGAGTTCTATATGATGTATTTGCCTCCACTGTGCTTAGGTAAACAGAACTGAGTGTAATTTGTGTAGAATACAAATGCTGAAAGCTAGCAAGTCTCGAGTCCATCATGGAATTCTGGGACAGGATGTTCACATGAGCTTTTTCATAGGTATACCATAGGTTTGATACTTAGATCTATGGACGAGCCCTGGATCGGACCATATCTGAGCTATAACCAATCTGTTGCCCAGGTGGGAAAAATACCTTTGATAAACATCTGATCTATGAGCTTTACAGCATTATTTATTTATTTATGTACTAAATCTCTATTCCAGCTCATATCTGCCTGGTTGCCATGTATTACAAATGGTTTTCACACTATCTCTCTATGGCCCAAAGTGGCAGTTGGTGGTGTACACTGCCATATCCTCAGCTTTCTTTCATACAATGAAATTATACGCTGCACATCAGTGAGTCATATATTCATCCTGTCCATTGAGTTACGGCACTAATGCACTGGTATGCATCATTGCGGACTTGTCAAACAAGGTATAATAAGTACAGTCAGATCCTCTGTTGAGCTACAATATATCATTGAACTTGGCACCAAAAGGTCAATACAGGTTCATCTGCAGCCACCTACTATCTCCACGGTGGACTGCTTGTGTATCCTCTGAGACAAGGTGAACACGTGGAATTCTTTCAAACTTGATGCCACAAAAGTGAAAGCGCTTCGCTTTCCAAGCATGTTGGACTCCAACACCATCATACATCAACAACTTGGTATTTCTCATTCATCCATTGATACGGATGCTTGTTCCCATGCTGTGGATCTCAAATATACATGTCGGGTGCTTCTCGTGTCTTGTGGCATCATTCGGATCCAGTACTTCGCACATTCAGGTTCATGGATGACACACAAGACCTTATGATCACTGCTATATTCCCAACAAACATTGGATCATACAACTTCAAGTACAAAATACTGTTCTGCACAATATCAACGGGGAAAGAACATCTTTTAGCCCATAGATCTCGTGTAGTCACTGGACCTGCTTGCACTGAATCACATGAACTCGGCTGTTACTATTTCTGTCCTCAGAGATTGCATTGCAGTCTATGCAACTGAGCGCGACGAAAATGTGCCATACTGGTTGCTGTGTGTCTGGAATTGGCATAAGGGTAGTCAAACTGATGTAGGTGTTATGTTCCATATTTCATTCAAACGTCTGATGTGAGCACCCAGTTTAATCTGTCATCCACTCGTCTTCGGCAGGGAAAAATGGGTCAATGACCTCATGGTAAAGTTCCAGTGCAAGGAAATAGTCGAGAACCTGATCAATCATCAGGACACTGGCTGACCACCATCATCCCTTTGCTGCAGAATACTACAATAAATGCAACCTCTCCACGGTATTAGAACACTTGCAGCTACACACCTCGAACGTACTGACATTCATCAGCGTGAGACGGTAAGATGGAAACATAGCAACTTACCTCTCTTGTTTGTTGGGGGTGGTCGATGAGGACAATATCAATTCATTCAAGTTGAAGGACTTGGCAATCATGCCAGCTAGGGATTATCCAGTCCTTGTCAATGAACGAGATGAAGATGACCATATGCACAACAAAATTGGACTGAAATACGCACCCAAACAGCTATGATTAGATGGTATCGCAACTGGTTCGGGTGTGGTTAAGCAGTTTGTTGCTGTCCCCTATGAATCGGGTTATTTGATCGAGCATCAGGTAATTTTTTGACTCTTCGGATTTAGTGATGGCTGAGAGAGAATCAGATCACTGGGTCAGAAACAACTGGCGGTATCCAATTCGAGGTGATACCAATTTACAAAGCTTTGGTGCATTTTGGGAAGGGATATCTATCACACTCCTCGAGAGCTTGGACTCTCCGTCTGCTCTGAAATGACGATGACCAACCTCAAGGTGGCTCCGTCTAGGACTTCTGGGGCCATGGCGATTTATATCAAACTCCCAAGGGGAGAGACAATCACTGTCTGGTTAGACAGTTGTGATACTATAGGCAGTCTCATATCCCAGATGCCACACAATAACAGAATTGAATACTGCCTATGAAAGAATTAGTGGCCATTCCTTGACAGCCGCCGAACACTTTTGGACTACAATATTTGAGCTGAAATGACCCTCAGTCTAATGCATAACATAACAGGAAGATCAACAGGGCAAGAGATGCCAATGATGAATTTTGGCGCTGGCGGGACATCCAGTTTGTAGGAAAACAGCAACAAGGGTTGTAAGCATTGCCACCCCAATGGGCGCCCCTGGAATGGAGCCAGTTCCGAAGCTTCCGGTAGTGTTGTTGGAGAGGTATCAAGTGGATGATGGGAGAGAGAGGAATTCGTCAGTATTGTCCGTGATGGGGCGAAATGATGGAACTAACACCACTGAAACATAAATTTTACGACAAACTCTTATACTCACCTTATAAAATGTCTAACTCCTACAATTAGTAAAATCATGGCATGTCAGTCTGTAAACTCATAAAGAGGATTATACACTTAAGTCCCGTGGCCAATGACTGGGGTGATGAGGGTGATTTAGCTTCCCTTTCACTCATATTGAAACTAGCGACTTACTTCTGTGCAATATCATTTTGGCTGTAGATCCATAAAGCTACAACTTGACCATAGGCGTCTTCAATATGACACAATTATGGTATAATGTCCAAAAGTTATAACTCACCAGTAAGTGGCATCCTGCTGCAAATCTGTAATTCTGACTTCATATGTCATTTGTTGGAGCAGTGGATATCATATGGCGGCAGTTAGAAACACCTGGTCTATTCATGCAGAATTATTGATAATAGATACTACATTATAATCATAGTAACCATGGACCAGTAGTGAAACTTATTCCCTCTTGATATATGTCTGAAATTATGTTTGCTGTGGAGCATCTCTTGCACTTACTCCATTCTGATGCGTGATTTGCACTGTACCAATCTCAGGCAGTAATCACATCTATTTTATAAACAGTGACAACAGGGAGAGATACGGGAATAAGTAGGAAATATAGATGGAAGCCAGACAACAAAGATAGATGACACATGCACACCAGAACCATCGGCCAAGCATGAGAACCACTAACACTGTTACGCCGAAGTATAACACAGGCAAACAATAATCAATAAGACCAAAGGTCTGTTGATACATTCTAGACAAGTGTCTAAAGAACGTCCAGTTTCAAGTAAAGACTAAGCACTGAAGAGGTGACCTAGAATCAAGTCAGATGTTCAGAGGAAAACCAGCGTAGGTTAAGCTGAAGAATCAGCGTCACCTAGCCAGGGTTTATATAGTATACAGGGTATGGGTGTGATGTAATAATAGGTATGTATCAGTAAGCACATGCGTAAGCAATGAGGCGTCTGAGTAATACCGAACTAAATATAGCATGATAAGAGACATGCTTAGAAAGTGTGGATCAAGGGAAAAAGAAGTATGATAAGCACAGCCGTAACATCACCCCCTTCTTACGTGGAAAGTCCCAGACTTTCACTCAAGACCATGACGCCGATCGTCCTCAGTTCCTCCAAGCCCGTCAAGGGCCTCAAAGAAACCTCATTCCTCCATGAGGATCAATGTCAATTGTTGAAGCTTCTCTTTGATGTCTCAAATGCTGTAGTCGAGAGAGAATAGTTCTTCTCTGTACTCAGCATTATGCCTTTCCAAGGTATTCTCGAGACGACCTCCGAGACGGTAGAGGTCGTAGAGGGCATTGAGCGCTGGCTCAGTATCAATGGCGTCTTTGATGAGATTCTTGAAAAGTTTTGATGACAACATAATCCTACGACGGAGTCTACGATCTTCAAGATCGGACAAGTAGGGGTCAGTTGCTACTTTCCAAGGAGCTGCTCGTCGACGAGCTGCGACACGCTCACAGGTTCTGATAGTAGTGGGGCTGGCGGGAGTGTTGATGAATGTGGGGATCACTGGTTCATTAAATATTTGGTATGGGGATGTTTGTCCGGAATGTGGCAAGGGAGACGTCGGACGAGGGGGTTCAGGAGAATTTCTCTGACTGATAGTCATATAATGAGGATGTGGGGAGAAGACGGGAAATCTAAGGTTGGGAATAGGGACATTTGGGGTGCTGTTGTGCGTGATGACGAGGTTTATATCCTCGTCACTAGAGGAGATGTAGTTACGTCCACTGGTAGAGGGCATGGTCTGAATGGTTTAGTGATGATGGTTTGAGTTGAGAGGGGAATAAGTTGATGTGCCTGCTTATATCTGTTCAAGATTTCAGCGGAGTTGGCTAAATCAGACTCCGACAACCATTCATTATCGGCCGATGGGTAACCTTTCCATTTGACAAGGAAGCGTCGTCATGAGAGAGTTCCTTTATGTCCGAGGATAGCTTCTACCTCGTGTTCTTCTTCTCCGTCAATTAGGTCAGGAGGTGGCGATGGGAAGTTAGGGCCATGTTCTTCATTTTCACGATAAGGGGTAAGAAGTGCCGCGTGGAATACTGGGTGGACACGCCATTGGTTCAGGAGTTTTAGGCGGTATGTGACTGGTCCGAGGGCTTCCGAGATAGTGAAAGGTCCCTCTCTCTTGGGTGCTAATTTCCTATTGGGGTAATTGAGATGGAGGTTCTTTGCTTCTAGCCAAACTTTGTCGCCTTTCTTAAAGGGTGTGAATGATCGAGTGATTCTTTGCCTCATGGTTTGTCTAGTGAGTTCATGTGAAGATAAGGCTTCTTCTCAAGCCTTCTGGAGTTCTGATATTCTCGCTTTGATGGCAGGGAGATCCGACTTTTCAGTAGCCAATGGCAATGCTTGAGGGTGGTATCCCATCATGAGATAGAAAGGAGAAGTGTTATGTGCGGAGTGATGTCGGGAATTGTGTATGAATTCTGCCATGGGAAGTTTTTCTGACCACGAGGTCTGATCATTCGCGCAGAAGATGCGGAGATACACCTCTAATTCTTGATTTACTTGTTCTGTTTCTCCATCAGTTTGAGGGTGGAAGGCAGTGGAGAGTGCGATTTTGTATCCGAGAAGTCTTCCTAGTTCTTGCGTGAACTTAGCTGCGAATTGAGGTCCTCTGTCAGAGATGATTTTATCATAAAGTCCGAAGCGTGTATAGATGCGGTTAAAGAACACGTCGGCGACTCCTTCTGCATCGATCGTCTTGTTGCAAGGCGTGAGCACCACCCCCTTTGTAAGCCCATGGTCTACCACGACCATGATAGAATTGAAGCCATTGGATGGAGGGAGGTCAACAATGAGGTTGACTGAGCACTGAGCAAAGGGGCGGGATGAAGTGGGGGTGGGAATAGGGCAAAGAGGCAGTGCTGTCGGGTGGGTATTGACTTTATTCTGTTGGCAAACAGCGCAACCTTCAATGTATTTATGAACGAAAGTTGGAAGACCAGGCCACCAATAGTCACGAGAGAGGATTTCCTGGGTTTTGAAACGACCAGGGTGGCCGGCAGTAGGAGAGTCGTGATGCAGGGAAATCAGTTCCTTTCACAAAGGACCAGGGGGAATGTAATTGTGACCTTTGAAAGTGAGAATAGCATCGGAGAAGGTCCAATTTGAAAGCGCAGTTTTCATAGGGAGGGGTAGGGTGGGATTTGAAAGGGCATTGATAGTCTGTTGCACTACAGGGTCAACTGAAGATGAGATGCGGAGTTTCTCGTGCATGGTGCTGTCAATGAGTTTAATGAATAGCCCGTCAGATAGGACAGTGACATCAGAGTTGTCTGTAGCGCCGGTGGGAATATGATCAGGTCGGCGGGAAAGAGAGTCAGGGACAGAAAGATCTTTGCCCGGTATGTGTTGGAGTTGTAGATCAAACCGAGATAGGAAAAGAAGCCAACGGGCTTGTCGGCGATTCAATTGTTGGGCTTGGTGGAAATAAGTCAAGTTCTTATGGTCGGTCATGACAAGAACTGGGAAAGGGGAACCTTCTAGGTAGTGACACCAAGCTTCCAAGGCCCGGATGATGGCTAACAATTCTCAGTCGAAGATCTGATAATTCCGTTCTGCAGGAGAAAAGGTCTGGGAGAGGTAGGAACAAGGATGCCAGTCACCATTGGAGTCCTTTTGAAGGAGTACTCCACCGGTAGCATAAAGAGATGCATCTACCACAATGGCAAAGGGAGCATCTTTGTCAGGGATGGAAAGTACAGGGGCAGATAGAAATCGGTTTTTCAAGTCTGTGAATGCTTTTTCACAGGCCGGCAACCAATCGAAGATGGAGTCTTTCTTTGTGAGATCAATGAGTGGTCGCGCGATGGTAGAATAATCGACAATGAAGCGTCAATAGAAACTGGTGAATCCAAGGAATGATCGGACATGTTTGACGGTCGTTGGTTGTTCCCATTTGACTACTCCGTCCAATTTGACCTTGTCCATGCAAATTTGTCCCGGACAGATGAGTAGACCAAGGTATTTGACTTCAGTGGTGTCGAAGACACATTTTTTGGGTTTGAGGGAGAGCTGGTGATCACAAAGTCGTTGTAGTACCCGCATTGTGTGTTGATGATGGGATTCGAGGTCTTTGGAGAAAATTAGGATATCATCCATATAAATGACCATCCATCCTTCGTCAATCATGTCAGAGAAAATGTTGTTCATCATTGCTTGGAACGTTGCAGGGGCGTTGCAGAGACCGAAAAACATAACCGTGGGTTCAAAGAGTCCCCGTGACGTTTTGAATGCTGCTTTCCATCTATCAGGACCGTGGATTCTAACGTTGTTGTATCCTGCGCGAACATCCATCTTAGTGAAGATTGTCGCGCCTTTCAATTTGTCGATGAGGTCAGGAATGTGGGGAAGAGGATAGGCATCTTTTACGGTTGCATCGTTAAGTCTTCTATAGTCTTGACATGGTCGGAGGGATCCATCTTTCTTTCCTATGAAGAAGACAGGGGATGCTTGAGGGGACTGCGATGGTACAATGGTTCCTTTTGCCAGATGTTCGTCTACAAATTCATTCATCGCTTTTTCCTCTGGTGCAGATAGGGGATAGATCTTGCAAGAGCGTGGTTCGAAGTCGGGTTTCACTTTTATTTTATGGTCAAAGGGTCAAGACGGTGGTAATGTATCCATGGCTGCTTTGTCGAAGACATCTTTGTACATATGGAAGACTTCTGGTACAAGTTCTTCAAACGTCTTCAGCTTTTCCATAGTGTATACTTCTTGTGCTAATTGTTGAGCAACATTGGCAGCCTTTCATACTGGGAGCGGAGAAAACATGAATCGAGCGGAGTTAGGGATTTTAGAGATTCTGTTTGTTCGGGACACGAAAGAGAAGGTAGTGGGAATGTGTTCTTGAGTGAGTGGTGAATCAAAGTTGATCTTCTTGTATACTCCCATGAATTCTTCTCCTTTGACGTAAGTGATAAGAACTTCATTGTCTTGTAGTTCTTCTATTATTTCTTCTTGGTCTTCTTCTTCTTCAGGTAGAAGTTCGGGTTGTTCCTCAGGAATTTCTTCTGAGGGTGTGTACACTTCTTCGTCTAGGATTTCTTCTATTCTTGGTTGCATAGAAGTGTGTTTGTTTCTATCAGAGATAAGAGTCTGAATCATGATTGGGTCTTCTTCTAGCGAGATTTCGCTTTTAGCCCAGTCTATGGTTGGATTTTTGTTTTTGAGCCAGGGAAGTCCGAGGATGATGTCTTCGCCTCCAAGGGAGGTAATAAGGAAGGTGGCGAACATAGTTCGACCTCCTGCTGAGAAGAATAGATTGCAGGCCTTGCTAATGGTTCCTGCTTTGTTCTTCGTTCCATCCACGTTCCGGACTTCGATTTGTGAAGAGAGGTTGTGAGTTGAGAAATTGTTCTTTCACATGTATTTCCAGTCAATGAATGTTCCGGCTGTGCCCGAATCAATTAGGGCAGCAGCTTCGGCGGTTTTATCGGACTTGCAGGATTCGATCGAAATAGGAATGCGCATAGAATTCAAATCGCCTACAGAAGATACAATGAGTCCGATAGATGTACTAGGGGTTTCCGACGCCGGTCCGGTCTCCCCATTTAGAAATCCTTCTTAGAAGAAGAAGGTACTTTCGACGCTTTCCAAGCTTTCCAAGCGAGGAACTCCTGATACTCAGTGTCTTGATCGTCTTGTTTGATCTTGGTTTCACAGACTGGTCGTCCGGCTGGTTTCTGCCATCCTGGCGCAGAGTCTCTGTGGTTTGGGCAATCTTTCATAAGCCCTTTCTTTCCACATTTGAAACAGAGTCCCAATTTGCAGTGTCTGTCTTGTTCAGAACAAGAGAGTCGAGTGTTGCGTACTTGAGTAGTTTTTTCTTCGTCTATGTTGACTTTGTCAATGTCCATTGCATATGGATCATTCTTCTTTGAGAAGCCTCGGTCGGAGTTTATGAGTTGTCTTCTGGATTCGTACTCTCTGGCAGCTTCGATCCATTCTTTGATGTCAGTGGGCATTTTTTCCCTAGTAAGGATTGCTTCTTGGACTTCTTTCTTTTGTCCTTGTCTGAAACACGTTGTTTCGATGTCTGAATCTACACATACAGCTTCTGCCGAGATTTGTTTGAAGTAGGCGATGTATGCCGAGATAGTAGATGTTTGTTTCGCTTTTATCAGCATGTTGATGGTAAGGGTGTCGTTCTTTGGGAAGAATACAGCCTTAAATTCAGTGATGAATTTGTCCCATTTTCCAATAGGGTTTGCGGCGTCATGTTTCCTATTAAGCCATCCCATAGCCCACTGTTGAGCATGTCCCTTCTGCATGAATGACGTTGCGAATGCAATGCATTTCGCGTTGCTGTCATAGATTTCTTTGTTCACAGTTACATATGTGGTTACGGATGTCCACCAGGCTTTAGCCTGTTTTTGTGAACCATCAAAGATAGCCAGTTTGTTCAGATTGATTTCACCCATTTTCTTAGGTGGAGGTCTAGGTGTGTGTGGTGGTGGTGGAGTTGGGGATCTAGGTGGTGGTGGTGGTGGTGGTTCAGATGGTCCTGGTTGATCAGGTCCGTATCCTTCAAAGTATTCGTTCTTGTCCTGTTGGATGGGAGAACCTGGTTCAGAAAAGTGTTCTTCTTCTTCTTGGTTGGACTCCGAAGAGTATCTTCTTTGTTCTCTATAAGCCACGATGTTTCGTGACGACTACTAAGGTAGCGTCGTTTGTGATAGAGCTTAACCTTTTGTTATGACGAAGTATAACGCAGGCAAACAATAATCAATAAGACCAAAGGTCTGTTGATACATTCTAGACAAGTGTCTAAAGAACGTCCAGTTTCAAGTAAAGACTAAGCACTGAAGAGGTGACCTAGAATCAAGTCAGATGTTCAGAGGAAAACCAGCGTAGGTTAAGCTGAAGAATCAGCGTCACCTAGCCAGGGTTTATATAGTATACAGGGTATGGGTGTGATGTAATAATAGGTATGTATCAGTAAGCACATGCGTAAGCAATGAGGCGTCTGAGTAATACCGAACTAAATATAGCATGATAAGAGACATGCTTAGAAAGCGTGGATCAAGGGAAAAAGAAGTATGATAAGCACAGCCGTAACAAATACCATCACCTCCTAACACTCTATCACCTCCGACCCCGGTGCAATCCCACCATAGCTTCCTGTCCTTAGTTATGCATCAGGCCCGGCTTGGCCTGAAAGCCCGGGCTCGGGCCTGGAGAAAACTCAGGCCAGGCCCTTTAGGGGCTCGCTGCTCCTGGGCCTGGCTTGGGCTTGGCTCAGGCTTGGGCCAGGGCTTGTGACTCTGTCAGTAGGGAGCTGCACGAGTGTATCACACTACCATATGAACAAGCACGAACAAATGAGTGCGAACGAGCGCAAATGTACGAGCATGGGCAAATGAACACAAACAAATGAGTGCAAATGAGCATGGACGAACAACGAGCACAAACGAACAAGTATGAACGAGCATGGACAAAGGCGAGTCAAAATGAGAAATGAGTCCAGGTGAGTCCAGGCGAGTTCAAATGAGTCCAAGCGAGTCCAAATGAGTGCAGGCAAGTCCAGACGAACACTATGGGTTACATTACTTGGAGATTGCGACATGGGTAATAAGAACTTGAAGGAAAAAACGGGGGTGATTGACGTACTCAAGATGACGAGCTTTTCAAGCACCGATATTTGAAATTGATGTGGAGCAAGATTTACGCTCATTGGAGCCATGGTCCATTGACTAAAGTCGAATAAATAATAAAATGCTCCACTCTGTTTGGAATATTAGAATGGAACATACCATCATGTCATCACACGGACCCTCGTGGCATTTTCCGAAAAGTAGTGTTGGCTCCCCATCAGTGGAACACTTTCAGCTGCTTGAGCACTGATCCATGAACATCAGCCATTAACTTGTGTCTTTAGGTCCCCAAGGGCGCCCTGGGAACACTCATCTTTTCTTTTCTTTGCTGTGGGTGAGGCCACTATGCTACTAGTATGGCATTATATCTGCGCATTTATTATTTGTGCATGAGTCCACAGCTTGCGCACTGCACATTTCGTCGAAAGTTTGTTAATCAAGGGTGGCACATTTGCCCGCTGTGAACTCAACAGTTCTACAGCTCTGTAGTAGCATCTTCGATATACATAACCTTCCGGAATACCATGTGTACTAGTACTAATCATAAGTAGCTTTGTGGTTTTTCAAATTTTAAGCAACTCAAGACTAGTGGGCGCTGGGAATGAACATATTGGAGTTTGTGTTACAACTTACAAGGGTATTTCTTGGAATATGATTATACATCGACGAGAAGGGCAGCTTTTCTCATTGGTGGAATTAGCGATCCACCCTTGTCAGACTATCCAATACTATCTCAACAGCAAGAACAATGATTCAGGTTTGTAGTTTGAATTTACTTGAAGATAGACTTGGTAGCACTTGATAATGATAACAAAATTTGGAGCCTGTGTTACAAGGGTATTTCTTTGAGTATAATACTTCACCGAGAAGGACAGATTTTCTCGTTAGTGTAATTAGTGATCCACCCTTATCAGACTATCCAATACTATCTCGACAGCAGGCATGATGATTCAGCTTTGTATCTTAAATAAGGCCATATCACGGTATGAGGTTTTCAGTGGTGAAGTTGTGATCATTGTCGGAGGAAAGAAGATGTATTATATTTTCTGTTTGTGTTGTTTTGATTGTGGTTAGTATTTATACTTTCAGGCTCAGATATGCACGAGCTCCCTACTTGTCCCTTCGCTGCCAGCTGCTTCGAAGCATCACACTGCCTCCACCAAAACGAGTCTCGATAAAGCTCTTCAACTTTTGAATCAACGAGGCAACAGCTCCCTGTCAAATGACATTCCATTGCAACACCTTGTCACTCTCCGCCTCTATCCATCCATCTTCCTCCATCTTCCTCTTCATTCAACAGAATGAAATCGCACTCACGGTCAACCAAGATCTGGATTCATTTGACAGGATTCTCACTACGCCCGACAGCAACAGCTTCCTTCTACCCCAATAAAACATCCTTCCGCTCCGCAGTCGATGGTCACCCTGCATCCCCTGCACCGCTATAACACACAATATATGTCCGACATGCCGTTTACCCAGTGCTTCTTCGTCGCACAATCTTTTAGCCCTCTTGCGGAGGTTTGTAAGATATACGTTGATCCAGGACCACAGGTCCCTCGACCTGTGACGAACAAGTCTTAGAATGGTGTCTCAAAAGGAGCCTGCCAAGAGTGATATGTCCAGAACGCGAGGTGGCTGTGTTGTTCTGATTCACTTTTATCACTGGTCCGTATTCTCAATTTTCCTCTGTGCCTCTTGGAGATAGCTGAGCTACGAATAGGCATGATGGAGAAGCGGGGACCAGGCATGCAATACATCCACGACTCTTATTATCGGAAGAATCTCTTCATCGTCTCCGCTTATCCACCACACCTCCTCAGTCCTCTCATTTCTCCCCATGCTCGTTTTCACAGCTAGATCCATTTTTCCAAGGCGCTATCTATATCCGTCCACATTCCTTCGACTCTCCTCTCCTCCCATGAAGCTATTCTCTTTCGGATACTTACTTTGGGGGCATCGTCGGGGAGCTGATTGTCGAGCAGTAGGTTGTGACTTCGTTTCCTTGGGCGGAGATCATCATAGGCGGCAGGTACGGTTACACCTCGTGGTCTGGGGTGTGTGGATATATAGCCGATGATATTGGGAATGGGATAAATCTCCTTGGACCTTGGGCTTGATAGGGGAGGTCACACAGCATTCTGATTCCTCGAGGCAGGTGCCACCGACCGAAATTTGTATCTTGAAACAGAAAAAAGGGACGTGGTGACTCATGGAGATTCGTCACACTTCAGTGTTAGTATAGCTATGAGTGTATCAGTTTCAGCGTGCTGCCTGTGATCATACCCACCTGACACTGTCATGAGGGCTTCTAGGTTCAAGCTTACAACGAGACTACAAAACTGGATTGTAAGTATTTCAGTCATATGCTATGTATTCAAGTACTTCTTTGAGATACACTCTATTCCAAGATATACATCGCTCGAGCGGCAGTTAAATGTGTTCAGAAGCATGCGCATTGATCAACTCGGCATGAAACTACTAGTAAGTCACGTGTCGTGCTATCAACCATACTGTACCGATGCGAAAGCAGAAACACGACTCACTGCAGTTCACTGTCGCGACATGCCACTCACTTGTACACACATACCCAGATTTCCTAGCATGCCAGTGAGTCACGGTTAAATCCAGGACGCGAACTACTCGTACTCACTTCGCCAGCTGTACTCACAGCGCCTGACAAGACGCATTTTTGTCCCTTGCAGCAGCGATCCCAGTTGCAATAGATGCGACAAGCATCACTGGTGTCAGCGTCGCTGCGGCTGTCAACGGGACTGGCAGATATTGACGCTGTCAAAGCAGCAACAACCGGGAGGACGAAGTAGAAACGCATCGTTTGTAAGGATGTGATATCGGATCAGATAAATCTGAAGGGAACGGCAGAAAGACGGCTTGCTTTTATGTCCTGAATATTGTTATGGCAGAACTTTACGGCGATGTAGGAAGAACCTTTGATTCTTCCTCATATCTTCCCAAGATCTTGTGAACTTTGTTCACGCACGGTTATACGGACAGTTCGACCGTAACGTGGTTCGCGAACTACAACCTCCCACCTGACTCGACTCTGCATTGAATGAAGCACCCACCCCGTTGCGACTTTCATTCATCCGGTGCGCATTCGTTTGATGTAACGATTAAAATTGTGCCACATCCATTTGATAAAGTCTGGGCTAAGTCCGCAAGCCAAAATCATGTCTTCACCCGCCCTTGCTAGTCTCCCCTAGTCGGACCGTATAGAAGGAAGACAGTCGTTCCTTCTATTATGCGCCCCTGCGAACTAAGAAAAATCAGCGACAAAGCCTCGCCACAAGATACAAGTACACACTGAAATAATCTATGGTGTCCTACGCCTGCCTGATAAATGGCAAATCTGCGGGTGGGATGGTTCACTTCGAATCTTGGAAAGTGAAACACAGGTCGGGGATGCCTGGAAGGATGAAGAAACTGCAAGAGTGCGAGTACTCACCCATAGCATTATCACCAGACGGCAAGACAGTAGCAAGCGGGAGTGATGATGCAGTGAGATTGTGGGACGTTGACACGGGAAAGGTCACAAAAAATGGACGGGGCACACCAAGGATGTGTGGTCTGCCTGCTGGAATCCGGACGGTGGGCGAGTAGTGAGCAGATCCGAAGATACGACATTCAAAGTGTGGAATGTCGAGAGTGGGAACATTATCCTTGGACCAATTGTGATTCGAGACAAGGAATGACAGCTGGAGCATCAGGAAAACCCTCCCACGCTAACTTAGACAAAGTTGACAAATTATACCAAATACCACTAGAATCAATAATCCTTTCTAAAACATGGCTAATGTAGTATAACATTTACACTACAATATAATGTGATACATAAAATCAACAAAAAAGCGGTTGTATCATTGTTTTTCTGTAAGGCTTCTGTAGAATGTACGAAGGTGCTGTTACCGGGTGATATATAGAGCTTGGTATGTCTTCTGACTGTCATTTCTTCGCATTTTTCGCTGTTATTTTATTTTAATAAAATATATTACCAGTTGATGCTCATAGGATGTTTTATATAGTAAAACAGTTAAAAGTGCGGAAAAGATAAGGATTGGTATAGTTTTTTTTTGGACAAGCAAGTCTATTATGTAGCAACTGACACTGTCTAGCCCTACATAAACACTTATATCAGTATCATTGAGATGCTGGTCCGAGGGAAAATGCACTTGTGCACACTCTGAGATTGATGTCAGAGTAGTGTGGGACTCTGTGCTACCTGGTGACCCCAGTCTGCAGGGACCTGGGAAGTTTGATACCCACTAAAACCTTGAGGGATGTGACCCAGTTCTTTGGTGAAGGGGATGCTTGTGTGATTACTTCTGACCAGGTTGATTCTACAGTTCTTATTTGTTTTTTTGATTTGTTTAGTTTGCATGTTATTACTCGGTCTGTACTGAGTATTCAATTTATGTTGTGTTGCCAGCACTTGGTGATGGAGTCTTCTGAGATTAGTTGTCTTCCCCATGATGCATTCACATCTTGTGACCCAGATAAGATGCACTGATTCTGATATCAGTATTCTTAAGAGGCGTGATGTGCCTCTTTTCTTTTGTGCTAACTTCCTGTTGTTGGGGTCATTTTCATTCTTTGTGTGGGGTATTTCCAGTGCCCTGCATCCTAGGATGGTGCCAAGAAATATTGCAGGCTACAGAATGGTTGATGTTGGCCATAGTTGCTCAGCCAGGTTCCAGATTCTCTGTAGTGTTGGATTTTCATATTCGGTCAGGATGTGTTCCATGGATTTGGTGTTGGCATGGCAGAGTGCACATCATGTGTGATGTTCATGTAAAGGGATTTTGCTCCAGTAGTTTCCAATTCAGTTGGCATTATGGATGGCTTTGTAGAGAAGAAGCTGAATTTTTTTGAGGTGTCTTTGTTGCAGCATTTTAACCAGATTTTACTGTCTGTTTCTAGGGAGTCGGTTGCCCTCTGTATCATGTATCTGGTGATATTGAGGTGACTTAGTGTGGCTCTAGTGTATGGTAGGTTTTTTGCTTTGTATTGACGCTGCACTGGGTATGACTAAGTAACAATGACTGGTCTTGAGGTGGGGGGAGTCGACCAATCAATTGTGAGAGTGCACTTGTGAACAGATGGGGATGAGTGAAGGGCTAACAGTAGTTTATGAAGATGACATCAAGAGAGGTGTGGGTTTGGACTACAAAGGCAAAGCCTTCGTAGTTGGTGGGGAAGGTCTGGCTTGCCAGACCGCAGCTGTAGGCACGATCTGGGAGGGTTTTGAGCATGGTGTTTTGAGCCAATGAGAGGTTGAGAACATGTCGAGCGTGGAGAAAAACCCAAACCTTCTGAGCATGAAAAGGTTAGTCTTGAGTTGCAGGAAGAGGGGAAGAAAAAAGCTGTGAAGAGGAAAAACGAGACCACACCAGAGTGAGCATGGCTCGACTACAGTTGAGTTCCTCTTTGAGGAGCCTGAACCCAGACACAATGTGAGACGTGGACACAAGGGAAAGTACATGTTGTGAGAGGATTGGTAAGAAGTACATGATCGAACACAGTTATACACTAGATAATGCAGTATTAGGTAGGATATGCGAGCATTGAAAATTGAGCATGGTGGAATCTAGGCATGCAATTGCAAGAGGGGAATTGATGGTGGTGGAAATGAAGAGTGGAAGGATGGATTCAATTTGACGCCAATAGTCCAGGAAAGCGCGTGACTTCCAACAACCCTGCGTGGCGACAATGTCTGGATGGACTCCTTCTAATAGCAACTCTGTAGCTCTGCCTATGCGGAAAGTGTGACCTGGCATGCTGGGGTGTCCTGCTGAGACCCAGATTTCGTTGCAGTGCACCAGGAACCATGGCTTGGTTAAGGGTGACCAAGAGCCCTCTGCGGTTTCAAAGGAGAAAAGAGGAGCATGCAACAGAATGTTGAGGTTGCTTTGCAGATGGTAAATAAAGGTGTTGAGAGGACACGTGGGATGTGTGCGCCCTGTGATGCTGATGGTGGCGCCTTCAGTATTGGTCATTTTTGTCCATGGGATTTGAAATGTGGTATGATGTATGTTGTCAGTCTCATGCACCAAAATAGGTAGGATGAAGCAGGCAACATGTTTGACTGGATCAAAGGTGTTTGGGCTTTGAATAAGGAGTTCCCTGAGGCTGAGAGAGGCCTTATGTGTGGAGATGATAGAAGTGGGGAGGTACATACCGGCAGCAGGACCAGAAGGCAGTACAGGCCATGGCGAAGACGGCAATATCAAAGGAGTTGCTCAGATTGAGTCCTGAAGCTAATTGCAAGAGGGCTGTGAGAGTGACAGGAGGGCATTTGGAGCATTTGGAGCCAGGGGGAGTGAGCTTGGAGAGTCCTTGGCAGACATGACAGAGAACATCCAATTCACCCATGTGCCAGTCTGCCCCATTGACAGAGTGCCAGTAGTGAAGGCCTGCCATCCAGGAATTGGCAGCACTGCTTGATACAGTCCCAGCTGCATTGGCAAGAAAAGCAGCAAGAAGTTCAGATGAGGTGGGCATGCGATTGGACTCCAGAATGTCATGGAGATCACAAAATTGAGTAAAGCGAGTAGTCCAGCACCGTAGTTACTATGAGTGTCTTCATCTAGGGACTGGATCATAACCAAGAAAATTTTGAGTATGATGGAGTCGGGGAAACAAAGGAGAAGATCATTCTGGAATTGTAAGCCATGGGGAGTGGTCCAGAGGAGGACATGTTCGCTTGTGAGGACATTGTCATATCCCGTACCTCCAGATCCGGAATTCCGGATCTGCTTCATTGAAGTCCGTTCCTCTGTCTTACTATTCCGCCTGGCGCTCTGCCTTCATCTCCGCACTCACCCCTAACTTCTTTTAGATTAGCTATTGCTCCGGTTACCAGTTATGTTCTTTCCACTATGCTTATTGATCCGTCCATTCCTACTTCATTTCCGACTTCACTGCTTTGATCCACTACACTTAGTAATAGACTGTCCACATGCTTTGTACATAGCCCTTATCTTTGCTGACTGATTTACTTACATGTTACCTACAGTATATAAACCCCTGTAATACTCCGGAACTCCTCAGTTCGAATATCATCTTAGTTCTGCTCATTCCTGCAATCTCCGGACTTGAGTCTCATCTCTTGTCCACCTCCGAGTCTTAGGGGTTAAACCTTAGGACTACCTCTCCGGCTCTACCTTAGGGTAGTCTAACCTCTGTTCTGTTTCTACTCCGGACTTCCGTAGTAGCCTTACTCCGTCCCAGTATAAACCTTCCGGAGTTCCGCCAAACTCCACCGACACTAAGTCCTCCGGAACTCTCTGGACTTCCATCGGACTTCCCCTCTGTCCCCCAGAAATTAAAGGGCACGTACTCAGGTAAGGGGCGCAGCGCACGAGCTGAAGCCGAAGCCCTTTAAGTAACCTCTCCCTTGAGCACGACCTTAACAGACATGGGGTCAATGGGGGGAGGGGGAGATGGTAGCATCTTTGCGGGGAGGATGTGGGATGTGAACACAGCTGTCTGGACAAATGACGGCTGTTTCGTGGATGTTGAGAGGAGAAAGGTTTGGGAGGTCTGCTGCGGTGTCATTCGACATTTGAGAGGAAGGGGGTGAGTTTGATTGGGAGGGTGATGCAGAATGGGATGTGTTTCGAGGGAGGTGGTATGATATTGTGTGAGATGGGGTCCACGAGATTGATACTGGTATTGATATATATAAGGGATATAGAGAGATTTTCAGACCTGAGAATCTCCTTGGATTGTCTGATGGACATGTTCAAGGTGAGGTTGGAACATCAGCCTTTGTTAAAAGCACCAATGACGCCTTCGTTGTCGCTGCATATGAGGATATTGGCATCAGATATGCCCAATTGAGAGGAGATGCAGATCACAAACTCAACTGCAATCATTTTGAGTCAGCCAATGTCATGACTGACAGGGTCATGCCATCCGTCACACATAGGCCACATGTCCCAGAGGCTGCTCCAGAGTATGCTGATCCTGGAACTAGTAGATGTGTCCACCCAAATACCATAGTTACAGGTTGGCAGACAGGGAACAAGTGAGTGAGGGATGGGTTTGGATGTGAGTAGCTTGAGCCACCAGCCCAGGTCAGAGATGACAGCAGAACACATGAAGTATGGAATGAAATCATTTGGGTAGTCCACAATCCAACAATAAAGGTTGGAGAGGTATGTGTGGCCATAAAGGAAAATGAAGGCACAGTGGGTGAGTGTGCCTGCAATTTTTTCAGCATCCCATTTGAAGACCATCTTGTTTCTGAAGGTGTCGAGGAAGGATTGGAGGTGGAAAATGTATTTGAGGTGTTTGCATTCAGGGAGAGAGACCAAATGGTCTGGGAAGTTGAAGGTGTAACCGATGTAATCGTGAATGTCACCAAAATTGGCACCTTTAGTTGGATGCCAGGGAATGTTGATGGGGCCAATGTAGACCTTGGAAGAATGGAGATCATAGTAGTAATGGTATGGAGTGCCATTGGATATTCTGGTGAAGGGGCTGTTTGGATCAGGAACACAGATAATGAAGAAGTTGTCCACCCATTTCCAGGTGGGACCGATGTTAGCATGCTCCCAGATGTCCTGGGTAGCATCAGTGACTCTGCCTTGGAGACCAGATGCTGAAGTGGTACTGAAAGGTAGGTTATGGTCAAGGAAAAATTGATTGTGATAATGTACCACAAGGTAACATTTATGATCGGGGAGAATAGGAATGGTACAATAGGCACCTTTGATATTGAGGGAGGCAGCTTGAGTGCCAGATGGAGTGGTGGCCACCTAGAGGGTGGGAGGGTGAGTAAGGAGACTTGGAGAAGGAAGAGGGAGGTTTGCATGGAGGCAAGGGGAAAGGAGAGCCTTGGGGCTTATAGAGTGTGTTGGCTGCCCCTAGTGTGTGAACTCCTCAGTGGTTGGTAGCTGCGAGGTCATAAGTGAGGTAGGGTAGCAGATGGGGAAACACAGGAATGAAGGAAATGTGGAAGGCATGAAGGAGACTTATGAAATTGGCGACTAGCTAGGCTGTGCCCCAGTGAGTGGGGAAGTCCTTGGCATCAATTTCATCATTGATAGAACAGCCAGAGGGGCCTTTGAAGGAGAGATTACGACAAACTCAGAATTTTTTGGGATGCCCAGGGGCTTCTTCTTTGACAGCCACTTGTAGTGGGGAAGAACAGAAGGGGCCGATTTTGGCTTCTAAGACTTCTTGCGTGAATGGACTAGAGAAAGGCTGAGAGAAAGTTTGGTCTTGATGTAATCTTGAATTAGCTGATCGTGCTCAAGTGCACTAGGCAAATTAGGGGGAGCATAGGTAGTGTCAATGGGATTGAGCTGCCCAAGAGGAAAACCATGTCTGATTTTATCAGGGAGCTGTTGGTACTGGTCAAGAAGATTGGCATTCCGGAGAAAGAGTTTGAGTTGGTCAGTGCAATAAGGTGTAAGGACTTTGGAGAAGTCAGTGTCCGAGTCATATGCAGTGGAAATGATGTGGAGATTGTCTAAAAATACATGACGAGGAGGATGCAATAAAGAAATAGGGTCCATGTCCCATGTAGAGTATGGGATTGAATTAGGATCCATTGTCCAGACATTTTTGGCTGCAGGCGCCATGGTCTGAGGATCTGCATAGGGAGCATGCATAGATTCCACCTCCACAATGGGTGCATCTAGTGCAGGCTCGTTTCCCATTGCAGTAGATATTGAAATCGACACAGTATTTGGTGTCTGGAGAGGCACAACAAGTGATCTGCTTGTTGATGACCTTTGAGTGTGGTGTCAAACCCGACGGCGTGGTGCTGGCGGTGCAGTTGGGAAAGGTATGACCAAGGTTTCCGCAGCAGAGGCAGATGGGGGGGAGGCGGTCACCTTCTGGCTTTGAGGGGCCCCAAAAGGACTTGTCAGCAGCAGAAGGTTTGCATGTAGAGTCACGGGGGTAAGGTTCATAGTAATGAGACTTTGAGGCTGCTTCATGAACCTCTTTGAGGCATGCTTCTCTAAGAATGCAAGTTTTAATGCTCTCAAATTGGTGATGGTACTTAACTTCATCAAGAGGTTACAGATCCGCAGTGTATGAGGCTCATTGGGCCATGTCAAAAGCTAGAATGGCTGGCCAGTGTTCTTCAAAGTCAGCATGTTCGCGTAAGTCCTTGTGGTAACGTGCCCATTGGTCATGAATCTCAGGGGAGGCATAGTCTGTAAGCAATTTGAGGAAGCATGCCCAGGCTTTGTGCCATTCTCCAATGGAGATGGAGGATTCTGTGGGAAACTGGGAAACATTGAGGATGTGGCACTTCATAGGTGTGGAATTGCAATGGGAGGTATAATGTGTAACAAATTTAAGTGTTGATGGTTCTAGGAATAAGCAAGTCATGACTTTCATAGTTAGGATTGAAAGTGGGATATGCTGATGGCACCTGGCTAATTCCACGATGTAAGTATGTATGCCGTATGTGTCTGAAATGGAGGTTGAGGAGGTACATTCATTATTGATATCAAAGAGGAGGATGGGAACATTGTTGGAAGTAGGTACAGTGATGGATGGGATGACTGGAGTAGTGATGGATGGGATGACTGGAGTAGTGATGGATGAAGAAAGAGAAGTGGAAGTAGTGGTAGTAGATGAAGAAGAAGAAGTAGTACTAAAAATAGTTGCATGTATCTTGGCGAGTGCCAAGATCATGGCATTGATATTCATATTAGTGGGGCTAGGGGTTGAGGGAGGAACCATTGGTTGCATAGCAGTAGAGGCAGAAGTGGAGGAGGATGACAACGAGGTATTAGTGTTAGTAGTATTAGGATTAGTGAATATAACAGGGGGAATGGGAGGTACAGTGATGAGAGGTTCATCATTATTGACTTTAGTCTTGCCTTTGTTACGATGAGTGAGGTGGATATTATTTCTGGCCACAATGGCCATGTTTTTGGTGATAATCTGATCATGGGTGCGGGTGATTCTACCAGCAGGAGGGTTAGAAGAAGTCATATCTACAAAAGACTGAAGCAGATGGAGAGATGATGAACAATATCGACAAAAGACTCGTGCTGATATGGGAAGGTGAGGGCACGAGGCAAAGAGAATCTGAGAATCTTTTTTGAAGATTGCGCGCATATATGTTAGTGCACACAGATGTGGTCTATGCAAGTGCAAGAGGTGTCAAAGACACGTGCACTTACAAAGCCCTAGCTCAATGTATTGTTGGCTCGCAGGCTCACTGACTCATTGAGCATCCAAGTGCTTTGATACTTTGATACATGGAAGAACCCGAACTGCTAATCTGCTTGGATGATGCTGGTTCGGTACAATGCCCACTGTGCATGTGTCTACTGCTATGACCCCTTGCACTGCTGGGCTCCTGGCACCCTTTGCCCTGCTCCTGACTCTGCCACTCACTCTCGCCCCTGCCTGCTCCTGCCTGATCTGTCCTGCTGGAATGTCCCGCCAGCACGCCCCGTTACACTGCTGATAGTTTTGCACCCTGCAGGTCAAAGTCTGGTGGGATGGTGGTGTCTAAGTTGTTGGGGATATCTTTTAGTGCTCCTGTGTTAGCTAGTGAGTCTGCTTCTTTGTTTCCTTGGTTGCCATTATGACCTTTCACCTATAAGAACATTGTTTGTGCTGCTTGTCTTCTCAGGTGGTATGCTGTTGCTTTTAGCATGTCTTTATTTGCAATTCCTATCCAGCCTCTGTCCTCCCAGCTTTGTAGGTGGGTTGTCATTCCATCTATTACATATCTTGAGTCTGTGATAAACAATATTGGTGTGAAGGGGCTGACTGACTGTAGGCCAGCCAGGATTGTGGTGATCTTGCCGATTTGATTTGATTGTGATTTTTCTGGTACTTATATTGCTTTGTTGTTTGGGTTGTTTTGTCTGAACCATATGCCACTCCTGCAATGTGTGTCTTTTCCATTATTCAGGCAGGATCCATTGGTGAATATTTGTATAGTTTGTTCATTAGTGATGTTTCGGATGTTAGGATGTTGGAGTCACAGTGCTGGCATTTGGGTGAGTCTATTTTTGTCAGTGAATATTCTAAAGCATTCTGAGATGTCCAACTTAGCATTATTGTGGGGTCGAAGATTATTTTCCCCCTTCTTCTGGCTCTTGCATTTTTTTTTTTTTTTTTTCTTTTTGGTGGTGAGTTAAGGTGAGGTTGTCATTTCTGTGTGTCATTCTTGGGTTGAATTTGGGGAGTAGTTTTTTTCAAGATGTCCTTCACAATGGAGAGGCATCTATGTGGGTTGCAGCTGTTGTTCCTGTTGTTTTTGCAGGGGTCACATGCACAGTTGCTTCTTGGTCGGTGGGCTGTGTGAGAGTTAGGTCTATCGGTGATGGCTACCATGTCCTTTATCATTCTTATTCTGTGGGTGTTTTGGAGGCACACATTTTTTTGTTTTGTGGTATGTTCTGGGTGGGGTGCCTAGGTGGTGCCATGTGAGCAGCTGTTGTTTCATGTTGTTTGAAAGTTTGATTTGGGTGAAACTGACATGGTACTTTCTTGCAGCCTTGAGCATAGAGGTAATTTCAGGGGGGATTTTCTTTGTTTTTGGTCCTTGGGAGGGTGGTGCCCAGGAGGTGAGGAACAAATTGATGTCATTGGTGTCTTTTAGCCCATCGGGTTTAAAGAGGTTTATTATGGTGTCAGTAACAAAAGCCCAGGTGGGGCAGGCCAGTGAAAGATTGAGGTAGGCACTTAACCATGTTATTGTGATTGCTTGATTTCTGGCATTGATGTCCAGCAGGTTAATTCCACCTTCTTCACTTGGTTTTTGCAGTTGTTCGAGGCTTATCGGTGGGGTTCTTTTCCATCCCAGATGAAGTGTCTAATTGATTTCATTGGGGCGTTTTCTATGTTCTTTGGCATACCTTGTGCCTTTGATAGGAATTGTGTCATGCCACCTGCAAACATTTGTATGATGTGGTGTTTACCATCAAGGGTAGGATGTCCAGTGTTCCATCTTTATAGGTGTGTTTCAATTTTGTCAAGGATTGGCTCCCATGGTGTTATCACATTCAGATTGTTCCCAATCCATGCTCCTAGAGATCTTATGAGGTCACCATCTTTGGCAATATGTATATTGTTTTCTCATGGTGTGTCTGTTTCATTCATTTTTTTGTTCTTGATTCTTGATGCTCTGAAATCTTTAGATCTGATTGGGAGAATTTTGGTTTTTTCTAGGTTAAATTTCACTCCAGAGGTGAGGCACCAATCATTTAGGATGTTTTGAAGGTTGTCATATTTATCTCCTTTTCATAAGTAGACTGTTGTGTCATCTGAATACATGTTTACTATGATTTTGTCCTGCAGGCCAGGTATGGTGTATCCCTGTAGGAGGGGCATGTTTCTCAGTTTGCAGGCTAGGGGTTCGATTGCGAGGTTGAAAAGGAGGCACGACAGGGGGTCTCCTTGGCGGATGCCTCTTGTGACTTGGAATGAGGAGCTCATGAAGCTGTTTATAGCCATGGTCATGAATGTATTTTCATATAGTGCGTGGACTGTATTGATGAAACCATCTGGTAAGTTGAAGACTTTCAGTGTGGCGAGGAGGTAATCATGGTTATCCCTGTCATATGCTTTCTCTTGATCTAGTGCTACAATTAAAGGATTGGTATAGGAAAGTATCAAAAGTGCGAAAATGATAAGGATTCATATAGTATTACACTACTCAAAGTATTAAAATGTGGGAATCATAAATATTGGTGTAGACAGTGTCAAAAGTGTGGAAACCATAAGCCTTTGTATAGTAGTGACATAGTCTAATGACATGGACACTTGGTACTACTATTCGTTACCACCAGTTCATGCACACCACATCTCATGCAGTCACACAAATGTCACTAAAAGCCATGGTATGGTCACACTGCCTGATTTTGAAGTCCACTCAATGTTGTATTAGACATTAAGGAAGGTATATATGTATGAAGTGTACTGACTATGTAGTATGTATGTAGTGATCTAAATCATGTATTGCGGGTTACTGGAATAATATAAACTGTGATTATTATTAGGATGCTTGTGCAGTAATGGCTGTGATGAAGTAGATGTGATGGGAGTGACTGATGAGAATACAACACCAACATGATTTGGCCAATGGTGTTAGGTACCATGCCGGCTCAAGAAGCGGAGGGGTCGGGGCTTGGCTTCAGCTCTTGCACTCCACCCTTAGCCAAGTATGTGCCCCGAATTTGGAGCGGGTCCGATGTTGTCCGACAGTAGGAAGAGTAGACCGCTTAGGTCCGCTTTGAGGGTTGGGAGGTAAATGCTACTAGTGGCAGGCTGACTAGGAGCGGAGTGGAGAAGGCGGAGGATAGTGCAGAGGGTGGATAGGAGCAGGGGGAATACTTGATAGGGGCAGAGAAGTAAGGAGAAGACTTTAGAGCATGGCTCTAAGTCAGAGCGGAGAGTCGGAGGTGACAACAAGATGAAACTTGTGTCCAGAGGAGGCAAGGTCCTACTGAGAATTCTCACAAGTAGAAACTGCAAGAAGACAAGTAATATTAAGACTGGGGATAATATCTAAGTACAGGATATATTATATACTTCTAAGTATGAGGCAGTGATCAGGATAACTATGTTGTAAAGCTATGTACCAAGGATATAATTTGTGAGTACTTACACAGGCAAAGACATAAGTCGGAGCGGATATCAATATGTACGTGTCAGATCAGTGATTGAGCGGTAAGGGGAATTACTAGTGATCCGGAAGTAAGGGTCTATGTACTGAAGGGGAAAGTATATATCTAAAAGGGGAAAGAGGTTCCAGTTGAATGGAGACGTTATAGAAGGGGACCGGTCAAGCGGAAGCATAGGAGCGGAATGCAGACTGTAATTGGATGGAGTGGAGGATGGATGGAGCAGAGGTGGTCGGAAAGTGGAGCGGATATTAATATCGGAGTGGTCGGATCAGGTATATGACAAATGGTTTGGATATGGAATGGGGACAGATCCCTGCATCTGCAAGAAAACCAGTGGTTGTGGGTTGGACATAGCATTGGTGGCCAGAGGGAGAGAAGTACTTGCTGAAGGTGTTGAAGTTCCACTCGAAGTTGGGTTTGCAACATGCCCACACCACTTCAAACCATATAGCACCGAAAATAGAGGATTATCCCCAAGGGCTTTGCAAGTGTTGGGATCCTCCAGGTGAGTTTTGATCTGTGCAGAAAGATCAACAATTTTCCCATTTCTCAAGAGTCCAAGTGCCCCCACAAGTGCTTCCAGATCTTCTTTCTGTTCATATGATGTGAGGGGGCCATTGAATGTCCTTGTTGTGATGTTGTTGTGAATGTGTGCAATGCAAGCTTCTTCATCCAACTTTTTCTTTTCCTTCTTCTCCTCCATTCTTTCTCTTTCCTCACATCTGCATCCACTTCAAACAACTCTTTGAGCTCTGGAGCTGTAACATAACAAGCTTTCATCTTTGTTGTTGTGCAAGTTTTTTTCTCCTCTCATTTTCAGCTTGGACCTGCCAGTCATGATTCTCATGCCATGTGATAGTACAATGAGCATTGGTGGCATCAACCTGTGCTGTTTGCATAGCAACTGCCTCCATGAGTGTTCGATTTTGTCCATAAAGTTGCTTGATGTGTTCCTAGAGCTTGTCCTTGCTTGCTGCCATAACTTGGACAGAGGACATAGGACATACAAGAGCTTGACATGGTGCAGAGGCAGATAATCATGTGAGAACTCTTGTTGTTGCAGGTGTGATTGTAGAAGTTGAGGCTTCAGAGGGAAGATGAAACAAGCCTGTGACAGGTGATAACAAGTGGCACCTGGCCTTCCCAATAAGTAACTATACTAATAGTGGGCAATTACATATGTTGGCGATTATTAGAATAGTCGTTTACACTAAATTCTCAACACCAGCCATAAACCTTGCCCCAAACCCTGTGTGTCCTTAGGTGTATCCTATGTCTAAGGGTAGGTATGTTCCGTTCCATATACTATTTCGTCCCGATGCTTATACAGCAGGCCCTGCTTTGTTGCTAAACCTTCCGCTCCACTATATGAACTGTTCCCACAACTTTCCCTTCCCCTCCCTCATCATCGTCTGCAATGTCAAGGCTGTCAGTCCCTCTCCTCTCCTACATGGGCTTGGTCATGAACATCAGCAGCCTTGATGGATTACCGTGGTTCCTCCTCGCGAAGGGTTGCCGGCCTGTCAAAAGCAGCCATTAAACACGGCTACTGCGGTCTTAACAGCCATTAATCACGACTACCGCAGTCATACCAACCAGTCAGCACCTTGCCTCATCTCCATTGATCGCCACCATCCATGCCAGCGAGTATGACCATCTTTCCAAGCTTCCCCTCATCAGTGACTCTGGTGTTAGAAAGGTATGTTGCTACTGCAGCACCCAATCTCAAGTATCTGCTGACCTCGTGTCATTCAACAGACTCCTCTTCTCCATTTCAGAGACAACACGTACACAGAATTATGCTATCACTGTTTGTATGTTGCTACTGCGGCATCTCAAGTATCTGCTGACCCCGTGTCATTCAACAGTCTCCCCTCCTCCATTCTGCGGACGACATGTACACAAAGAGTTACACCAGCACTATTGGTGTTGACCTCAAGACCTGCACTATTGAACTCGAAGGCAAGACCGTCAAGCTACAGATTGTGAGTTGGTCCGTGCACTATTCTGTCCCGATGCTTATCCGGTGGGTCCCGCTTTGTTTCCATTTCACAGACTACACGTACACAGAGAGTTACATCAGCACTATTGGTGTTGACCTCAAGACCCACACTATTGAACTCGAAGGCAAGACCGTCAAGCTACAGATTGTGAGTTGGTCCGTGCACTGTTCTGTATATCTTCTGATACAAGATTTACAGCTCACTGAATGTTGGTTTGAAGTGGCCAGTACTGTTTACAAAGCAGAGTAGGTAAGGGGTGACTTTTTCAGATGTGAGTACATGTGCAATGGATGTTGCACTTCATTGAACAGCATTTATGAATATGTGATGTTCATGTCTGTATTGCAGGCAGTTGAACAGATAATGGTATATGGTTTCATTGATTCCTGGACATATGGGACAGTGTGGAGTGTCACTCTTGCTTATTCAATGCAGGTGGTAGTTCAGTGGGATGTGGTGGGTGCAGAGTTGTATATAGATGCTCAATATGCACTTGTGTAGACCATTGGTGAGTTTGAGAAATTTTGAGGAGGGCATTGATGGGTCTATTGTTCACGACCTTGCATATCTCAGTGATTTTTCCCATATGGTCTTCCATTGTGTTTTCAATTTGATCTTGTGTGGTAGTTCTTGATTGGGTCTGTTCTGATGTTGTCCTTCAGCAGCCTTTTTTGCTTCTTGGTCTGCGTGTTCATTGCTGTGGACCCCTTCATGTCCTGGTATCCATCATAGTGTTAGGTTGAAGTTGCCATCTCCTCTTCACTGTTTTGCCAGGTATCTTGTCATCTGGTCAAAGTGTCTGGCCAAGAATCCACTTCCTTCCTTGCTGGTTGATGTCCTACATTTGATGGCAGCCTGGTTATCGAGGAGGATCAAGATTGGGTATACAATGTTGGGTTTGGTCACTATTAGTTGGGCTGCCAGTGTGAGTCCTAACATTTCTGCTTTGTATATGATATGTTCCTCATCTGTTCCTGGGTTGTATCATAGTACTTGTGGTTCTTGCCCTTCTCGCATCAAGATTGCCACAGCTCCAATTCCTCTGTTATGTCCTGAGCCATCAGTAAATATCTGGATTTCGTCCTTCAAATTGCGGTGTTCACTGATTGTGTTCTTCTTCATTTTGGCTATATGGATTGTGTAGATTGTGTCGGCAGGTAGCTGAGTCTGTCAGATTGGGTCTATGGTCTCTGTATCTTTGGGGAAGATTTGAAATGAGTGAAGAAGGTTGTGCAGTGATGATCTGTGCGCTTGAATGTTGTGGTTTGTAATCCATTTGAGCTTATTGTGAAGAGGGTGGGTCTGAGGGAGTGTAGCTAGGTGTACTGTGGCTCTGTGGCAGATCTTCTGTAAGAGCAGGGAGATTGGGAGTAGGTTAGCATGTGCTTTGAGTGAGTCTGTTGGCATGGATCTCATTGCACCAGTGATGCTGATGGCTGTGATGCATTGGATGGTTGTTAGACATTTTGCAATACCTTTGGATCCATGTTGTGTGTTGTTTGATCCTCACTTGAAGATTGGGTAGAACCATATATCAGTGCCGTATGTGAACTTTGGAATGGCTATGGTTTGGTATAGTTATTGCATGAGCTTTGTCAGTATTCCCATTGAGGTCCTTGAAAGTTGGTGAAGTTGGAGTACATATTTGGTCCCTTTTGTGGCAGCATGCTCCTTCCAGGTAAGCTCTTGATCAACAATGATGCCTAGGAATTTGGTGTGATGGGAGGGTTGGATTATTGTGCTGTTGAGGTTGATGGGTCGTCATTTCTTGGTTCTGCTGCGAGTAAAGTCCATAAGAGCAAATTTACTGGTTTCGAATCTAGAGTTGTGATCTTTCGACCATTGGAATCCTCCTCTGTCACATTCAAGCATATCTTGTAAGATCTCATGGGTTTCTTCAAATGTTCTTGCAATAGCTACATATGCGGTGTCGTCTATGAAGGCTAGGGCCATTTCTTCTTGCTTGTTGCCTATCTTCCCTTTGACAATATTGACTAGGTCCAAGTTATAGATGAGATAGCATATCATAGACAGTGGATCTCCTTGTCCAATACCATTCATGACAGGGAACCATTCTGATATGAAGTCATTGAACTTGAGTTGCGTGCGTTGGCCTGTGAGTATACATTCAGTGAAGGAGACTAGTTCATCCAGGAGACATCTTTTCTTCATATTGTGTATGAGGCAATCAGTGACAGCATTGGGGAAGGCTCCTTCTATGTCTAAGAAGAGCACTGAGGCTACTCATCCTGTTCGCCAGGCATCCTTGATCATTGCTTCCAGTAGGTGGACTGAGTCCATCGTAGATCTTCCAGGGCATCCTCCAAAGTGATTCGCTGGCAGTATTTGATGGGTCTCAAGTATGTGCATTACCTGTTGTGTGACAATTGCAGTCAGGAGTTTACATATCATATTGATGAGGGCAATGGGTCAGTGTGCCTTGGGTGCTGAGTAGTCGGCTTTTCCAGATTTGCATAGTATGACTGTAGTAAAGTCTCTCCATAGTTTGTAGTAGGTCTTCAGCACGAATACGGCCCTGAATATATGGTAGAGGTATAGGGTTAGTTGATCTGAACTGTGCTTGAAGACAATGTTGCATATTCCATCGGGTCCTGGTGCCTTGTACAGACTGGTGTTACTGATTGCTTGTTCTATGTGCTCCATTGTGATTGGTGTGAATGGTGCAGCTGGGTTTGGGTATTCAAAGTCTTCAGGTACTGAACTCATGGGTGGTGGAGGTGGGAAGAAGGTCTTGGCTAAGATTTCACTCTTGTTGTCATTGCTAATTGCTTCGCGCATGGTGCCATCAGCATTTTTGACTTGGAGGGCCGGGATTCATGTCTTGCCACCGTTGGTGCTTGGGGTTGAGATATACTTGTTTGCTATCCATATTTTGTGTTGCATTGCCTCCTCAAGGAATTGTTCCCAGTGTTCTTTCTTCACCTTGTAGATGGTTTCTGATATACAGTTTTGGAGTTTGCAGTGTTCCTCATGTGATGGGTGATCTGGTATTGCTCTGAACTTATAGGATAGGTTACTTAGCTCATGTTTCTGTTCTATCAGCTGCGAGATTTCCTTGGTCCACCAGTGTTTGGCATGAGGGTTGGGTCTGGTCTTTGGGACGGTTTCCTCTATGGTGTCATGTAGGGCTTTCACAAGGTTCTGTGCTGTCATGCTGAATTCATCTCTATTTGCTAGCAGTCAAGGTGGAGGGATGAGTCCTAGGGGTGTCTTGAGCTTCACGCAGAATTTCTCCCAGTCTACATCATGATAGTTGTATGACATGGATGTAGTGGCCTTGGGGACTTTGAAGTCAAGTGTGCTTAAGATTGGGACATGGTTGGTTTTTGGAGGGCAGAGGGCAGGGGCTGTATTGCAGACGGTGAACAAGTCTAGGGTGTTGTCAGTGCAAATGATGTTGTCTGGTCTAGTCCAGTTTCCTGAGCTCATTGATTGTAGTGTCAGTAGGTCCTTTGGGAGGGCTTGGCACATTCCATATTCTGCCATCAGTTCAATCCAGGTTGTGCATGAGTTTGGGCCTCTCATGTTTCACATAGGTGGTGGTTGCGTTCTTCTTCCCAAAGTGTGTGGTGACAGTTGAGATCGCTGAGCCAGATCATGTGGTCCTCTGCAGTTGGTTGCACTAGGTGGATGTGGTCTTCGAGATATTGGCATAGAGTCAGGGGGGTGTCTTGTTTTATACTGTCATTGTTCATGTTGAACAGGGTAAGTTTTCCAAAGGTGCCAGAGAATTGAATGATGACCACATCTGCCAAAGGGAAAGGTAATTGTCTCCAACTGTTGATGTTAATGTGTTTGTGTACCAGGGTGACTGTGCATGATTGCTTGGTGTGGGTGTATCACTGCATTGGATATACTATGTGCCAGTTGGGAGTTGCTCTTGTATTACCTTTAGTATCAATAGTTGGTTCCTGGATTGCTACTATGTCCCAGTCTCTGGCTGTTTGAGGTCCGCTTAGTATACAGTGTTGGGCGTCTGAGGAAGTGTTTAGGTTTTGCTGCCAGATGCAAAGACATGTTGTGGAGTTGTTCTGCATGTTAGATTTAATCCCAGTCGGAGGTGTTGGCCTCTGTTGATGGTCCTGGGATAGATTTGAATGTGAATGGTTCTGGGTACTGTCAGGGGGTACTCGGGTTGGAGCAAAGCCTCTCAAGGGTTGTCTCATGCCTCGGTTTCCTTGAGTTGTCGGCCTTGCAGAGTACATGTCTAGATGTTGTTGAGTGAGAGTCAGAGGTTGATGCTGGTTATCTCTTGAGGGAGGAGGTCTACAATATGGAGGGGGTTTGGGTGGGGCTGTTACTTGCATCCATTCTTTGTTTCACAGCATTTGATGAAGGTTGGGCAGTCTCTGTCTCAACTCGAGTGATCAATGGATTCACATTCCATGCAGTACTGTTTGTCTTCGATGATGCAGTCTGTCATTTGATGGTTGTTGCCGCAGTTAGCACAGGTATCATTGTGAGCAATACATTCCTTGGCTATGTGTCTGAAGTGTTGGCATTTGGCACATCACATTGGTTCTCGCCTGTTCTTCTTTGGCCAGAGCTTTACTTGGTCTACTGCAATGCTGTCTCAAATCACGTTGTTGGCAGTTGTAGGGTCTGTAAGTGTGATTAGTATGTGGGCTACTCTTTGTGTGCTTGTTCTCTGTTCCACTGGTTTTATCCATCATGCTGTCAGCACCATTCCCTCATTCCAACTGTTCTCTTGTTCCATCTGTAAAAGGTTAGCATTATCTGCTGGTCTGAATGAGGTAGGCATGAATGGTATGACAACAGTGTATGTTCTTTCCTTGAGCATGGCTTGTGGGTCTAGATTTCAGAGGAGGCATTCTTTGGCATCATTTTTGGTTCACAGGTATTCCGCAGCTTCCTTAGTTATCATTTCAATAACCATACCTCCCTGACAGAACTGGGTGATGGACCGGGTCTCTAGTTCTGGTGTGTCGCCGTCTTTGGGTAGGGTGGCAAGCACATTCTTGACTTTCTCAACTAGCTGTGCATGTGATGATTTTCCTGCTGCTAGTTCACTGTTTGAGGGAAAGTCAATAAGGAGCTGGCATTCTTTGATGGCTTCTCATGCTACTCTTTGGAGGTGTTGCGCCTGAGCTTCAGGGTCAGCATGGTTTCCTGCTGCCACTATTGCTGCATAGGTTGGCTTCATCAAGGCAGTTTCCAATACTTGGGTGGAGAGTTTGATGAGTAATAGTTTCATTTCTTCTAGTTGTGTGTCTTGTGTTTCTGTATTTGTCTTGAGGTCAGTATTGGTTTTCATTAGCTTTTCTTCAGTTTCCTGCAACCTAGCAATGTGTGGAGATATTGCTGCCATGTCATGATGCACAATGGTCTCCGCTGTTACAGTAACATGAGCATTACATGTCATTTCATTCTTCGGACTTGTCTAGACCTGGACCATGGTTACAATTCCATTTCTATCTCTTTCCTTTTGATCCTGTTGTCCTGAAACGCGAGAAGCTCTTGCTTCTACCCCTAGATCAGAGAAGTGGCGGCTTCTCCCAAACCCTATGCCCTTACCACTGTACCAGTTCTCTTTCTTTGATGGGGATTCCCCATGCCCTTTGCCCTTACCGTTCAACCGGTACTACTTACCCTTTCCAGTATGTGACTCATACATACCCTTGATCCTTACCGATACTTCAGTAATACCTCTGCTTACCCTGTACCCTTACCGCCTAACCGGTGTCCCACTTTACATATATATATCACTTCTCTTGTAGATAGATTCTCTAACTTGAATCTACTCGGTTCTCATCTGATACTTGTCTTTGGGTCTGAACTTCTCTTGCCTAAGAGAACTCCCTTTGTGCAAAGAACCATCTCCTCTTGAGACGATACTCTTGAGTTGCATTCTGTTCTCTTGGATTGTATCCTCAAGAAACTCCACTCGACTCTATGCAAGTAAGGGCCTCAACCCTTACTCAGACTTAGTGCAGGCAAGCTCCTTGCTGGGCTAGCGCTGAAGGCCACACTTCAAATACCCCTTGCAGGTTTAGCGCCACCAGATCTCATCCGAGAGGTTTCGCATAACATCCTGTTAGAAATGAGCAAGTGCATTCACAGCCGAGACGCATTACTGTTACGGTTCGTTATTGTTTCATCACATCCAGCAACACATATGTTACCTGTTGTGTGCTCTTGTTATTCTTGCTTTCTTTGTACTTACAAAAACCATTGATCTCTTGGGCCAGCGCCATATCATCTCTTGTTATAGTCTCAGATACTGATTCACTCACACAAGAGCATGCGAGCTATCTAGTTAGCTACAGATTCGGGCTATCACCTCAGATGTTTGCCTTCGCGTGCACGACTGAGGTGAGACACTTACTTTTACTTATGTTCATCATTACTTACTCCAAGCAGAGTGTCTGTTTGTTCCAGACCTGTGCAAGTGTATTAATCCTTTACATCCGCCATTTCGTTTGTTGCCTCTTCTTCTAGTATAAAGGCCATCACGCACATAGCTGTTTGGGCGGGAAGAGAGACACCTGCTAGTTGAGTGGTATGAAGAAGTAGTTCGGAGTTTTGGTTTTGGTTTTTAAAGGGTTTTCCAGTGAGAGACAGTGCGATGTGTTCTAGATATTTCTTTCCTGTTTTTTGCATTGGTAACTTCATTTTTTAGTGCTATTATTTCTGATATAGACAGTCTAGGTGGTGTTTATTTGTTATTAGTTATGGTTTGTGTTGGGTTTGCTGGGGTGGTTGGACATGTTTCGGAGGCTTGGTTGGTACCTGAGGTTATCATGTCCCTTAGGTTTCGCATTCCATTGCCTTTATTTTTGTCTTTATTATTGACTGGAGTGACTGCCAGGGCCATGATTGAGGAGGCGCCATTGAATGTGTGTTGAGTGCGTGTGAGTTCTGGGGTCCTAGTCGGGGTGCCACTTGGTTCAGGCATCAGCAAAATACCACGTTACTTAATCAACTTGGCTGACTTGGCTGAAAACTGTTTGCTCTCTCCTGCAACATTCACTTGGCATATCTTGATTTTTTTAGTGCAAACTATAATAAAATATGTATGTTAACATAACCCAACAACTTTTTTCTGAACATGTTGAAGTTGAAATTTTGGCAAAGTGTGTCAACTTCTGCAAAGTCACTTGAGTGCAAATTAAGTCTGTTTAAGGCAGCTTAAGTAACGTGGTATTTTACTGATGGGGCCAAGGAGCTCTATTCAAGTACTTGTTTGAGATTCACTCTATTCCAAGATATCCATTACTCGAGCAGCAGTAAAATTTGTTCAGAAACATGTGCATTGACCCACTCGGCAAGAAACTACTAGTAAGTCACGCGTCGTGCTATCAACCATACTGTACCGATGCGAAAGCAGAAACACGACTCACTGTAGTTCACTATCGCAACATGCCACTCACTTTTTCACACATACCCAGATTTCCTAGCATGCCGGTGAGTCACGGTTAAATCCAGACGCGAACTACTCGTACTCACTTCGCCATCTCTACTCACACCGCCTGACAAGACGCATTTTTGTCCCGAGCAGCAGGGATCCCAGTTGCAAAAGAGGCGACAACTACGACTGGTGTCAGCGTCATTGCGGCTGTCAATGGGACTGGCAGATATTGACGCTGTCAAAGCAGCAACAACCGGGAGGACGAAGTAGAAACGCATCGTTTGTAAGGATGTGATATCGGATCAGATAAATCTGAAGGGAACGGCAGAAAGACGGCTTGCTTTTATGTCCTGAATATTGTTATGGCAGAACTTTACGGCGATGTAGGAAGAACCTTTGATTCTTCCTCATATCTTCCCAAGATCTTGTGAACTTTGTTCACGCACGGTTATACGGACAATCCGACCGTAACGTGGTTTGCGAACTACAACCTCCCACCTGACTCGACTCTGCATTGAATGAAATACCCACTCCGTTGCGACTTTCATTCATCCGGTGCGCATTCGTTTGATGTAACGATTAAAATTGTGCCATACCCATTGAGTAAAGTCTGGGCAAAGTTCGCAAGCCAAAATCATGTCTTCACCCGCCCCTGCTAGTCTCCCCTAGTCAGACCGTATAGAAGGAAGACAGTCGTTCCTTCTATTATGCGCCCCTGCGAACTAAGAAAAATCAGCGACAAAGCCCCGCCACAAGATTCAAGTACACACTGAAATAATCTATGATGTCCTACGCCTGCCTGATAAATGGCGAATCTGCGGGTTGGATGGTTCATTTCGAATCTTGGAAAGTGGAACACAGGTCGGGGATGCCTGGAAGGATGAAGAAACTGCAAGAGTGCGAGTGCTCACCCATAGCATTGTCACCAGACGGCAAGACAGTAGCAAGCGGGAGTGGTGATGATGCAGTGAGGTTGTGGGACGTTGACACGGGAAAGGTCACAAAAAATGGACGGGGCACACCAAATATGTGTGGTCTGCCTGCTGGAATCCGGAAGGTGGGCGAGTAGTGAGCAGATCCGAAGATAAGACATTCAGAGGGTGAAATGTCGGGAGTAGGAACACTATCCTTGGACCAATCGAGATTCGAGACAGCTGGATGTACTCGGTTTGCTACTCACCGGATGGCACGATGATTGCGACGGGCACGAGCAAGCTGAAAATCTGGGATGCCAACACATGCGAATCACTCGAAACACTCGAGTCATCGGAGCTCGAGTTTACTGCCTGGCATGATGGACCTTAGATAGAAAGACCCTTATCGCCGGCGGGCCACTCTATATCAGAAAATTCAACACCGCCACCTGGGCAGATCATGATGCGCACAAAGGCTAATTGCTGTCTACGGAAAACTTAAGGCAGTCCTGAACTTTGCCTTCTGTTGCTCACGCTGTTAGCTTGCTGATAAGACACTGAGAATTAAGACTTCCAGCAAAAACCCAAGACTGCTGTTGTCCATGTCCGAATCCATGCTCTACGTGTGTTACAGGTTGCCCTCCTTCTATACATTATTTACGCAGTCACGGTTCAGCCAAGCAATCCGCCGATCGCAGGTGGTAATATCTATCGAACGTTGGAACAAATTTGCTATCTAATCATAATCATATGTGGTGTCATGGGCGTCAGCGCGCATGCTCCGGAGAACCTCCTTCTGCAAAATCCACAAAATTAGTATGGTCTGGATCAAACCAAGTAGGCTTCGGCTTCGCCGCAGTCATCCTATTTCACTTCCCACCAAGGGCGAATGAGAGCAAGCACGATCTTGTGCTTCTTGTCCAATATATATCCCTTGCCCCATCTTTTGCCGCAACTTCTCGAACCACAGCCTAGAACGCGGTGCCGTGTTGCTACATTCAAGTTGGCCACATTTGAATTGTTTTACGCTCTCTTCACTGTTCAATCAAATTATATCACGGTGTGGCCTGATATAGGTTGATTCCAAGTTGCGATCAAGATTTTACAAATTGATCCTGATAGCCTATTTCGAGCGACAACCATGGATCATCCAAGTTGATTTCATAAAAGTGACACATCCAGTGCATGGAGCTATTGATAACTTACCCCGCCTCATCGCCACTAGCCCGCTTCAGCACATGTGGTTCCGTCCGCATAGTCTTCTCACTGGGGGCGACATGGCAGATATTTCATTCCATCATACATGGTAAGTACCCCTATTTATGTCTTTCATATTCAGATTCCGAGAAATTTCATATTTGACGCCAGCCTCCAGGGTCCCCCGCGTTTCGTTCGTAGCCGCAGCCGACTTAGCTATGCCTATGTTTACTCCCTATCGCCGTGATAAGATAGTGTTTGAGACCATGTGGACGGGCGAATCATATCTGGATCCCACCAGGTGAATTTTTGGCATATTCGTCAAGAACAGACTGATGTCATCTGTACGGCAGAATGTGAAGAGGAACGGTACATCAGATTTAGGGGAATGGTACAGATCTGGGAAATGCAAATGCTGACTCAATCGGCTTGATATGTACGTACACCCAGAATCTCCTGCGGAAATCTACACGCAATGTAGCCCTTACTTTGCATCGTGTTTATCGTGTTTATAGTGATAAATAATGGGTTACTCACACATTGGACGGAGCAGCGCTTGACCTTCGCACTCAGCCGTTTGAACTGAGTAGCCGTCATCGTTGATATTCAAACTTGTTTTCGCAACAGTGGAAACGAAATCAAATGTCTTGACGGAACATATTTTCTTACGCAAATCTGTTGTCGCAATGCATATCGTACTCTACAACTCCTCGCAACCTCCGACGGCGAGCAGACTGCTTGTGAAATATAACCCAACGCCCGAATCAATATTGGTCCACACATCACTACATGCTCATGACACTAGGGAGGAAGAGCATGAAATCCGCGCGTTGCCCTAATGTCGCCTGTGTGTATTGGATAGAACACAACCAACCTAGAGCAAGAATCGAGTCCAGTATCTGGCCTTACTTGTAGGTCGTACGATAGTGGCGATTATGCTGTTGCATGACGAGAGGATGTGGTAACTGTCTCCGTGTGATAGCTCCTTTGCTTGAAAATGAGTCAGAAGATCTGAGAAGGGGAGAAACGTGCGGCTTGACCCCTGTGCGCACTGCGCAGCATCTCGACTATTTACTACTGATGCTCGCAACTAGATATCCCATCCATCTTTTGTGCCGGAGACAAAGTTCTTAGCTGCAAGGGCGGGATGGAGACTAGATGTCGCGCTCAGTTTCCCCACCAAGTTACTCGGAGGGGTAGCGCCAGAAGGAGGATCAGCTACTGTGGAGAGTGCGTTGAACTGGTGTGATGGTCACGTCGCTCACGGGATAGGACAAGATGGGACAACACTCCAGGTAGAGAAGGTATCGGTCAAGGGAAGCAGTACGTTATAGATGGAGGTCACGTGCATCGTGAAAAAAACCCTTAAGGTATGCAACGAACATCCTCAATTTGTGCAACGCGTCAGTGTAGCATCAACCTAAGGTATAGATACTCAACAACAAGGGGAAATGACAAGAGACGCATCACATACATCTAAGACTAACTTTTTGGCGGTGTTCTGTATTGAGCGATCGCAAGGTTGTTGAATCCAATGCAACATACATACTCCCTAGGAGGTTGAGCGGACTGAAATGCATTCAAGTTTGCGTTGTGTGACAGAATTTGGTGGAAGCAACTTGAAGCTTCTCAGACGATAGGGGAGATATTCCATGTGTTGTGTGTGGTAGCTATAGTAGTAGCAGTCTTTCGCACCCATAGAAAATGGCCAGGTAAGTTCATGGTGGAACTTTCCGATAGGTTGGTCAGCGTCGAAATTCCAATTGCCCGGCAATAAGCGTGACCAGCTGGCAGTTCGCTTTCAGTGCTCTCGCAGCGCCCTCATCATACCATCGGGTGGGTAGCAAATATCAAATCCCAACCATGCTTGGACCATGCCATAGTCTAAGTTACTCCCTGTCTCGATTGGTCTCACATCTCTTTCAACTTTCCACACTCCGAGTCTCAGGCTCAACTCAGGCTGGTATGTAATACGGCATTCCCCTTCGATTAAGCTAGCGCTCGATTCCTCATATGCTGCAGGGTCATCGATTTCCATGCTTTTGCTCCGATCCCATCATCCAAAGGCGTGTTCCATTCACCGCTGCCGTTAACATATGGACTGCCTGAACTACGATAGAGACAGAACCTCAACAAAGTTGTATTCCAGATCCTGTGGATTCATGACGGGTGTAGATTCTCGCGGACGTATTCATATTACTCCAGGTTGAGGTTGATGGTCTGAGCGCTAACCACCTTCATGATGACCTGCTGACCAGCAGATTAATCTGATTCGGGAGAAGCTTCCTTGTCGTTTTTGCTGCCCCATTTCTCCTCGAGCACATGCACATCAGGAAATGGTCATAAGTTGGAAAGTTCGCCGCCGCCGTCGAGTTTCTGTCTCTTTGGAGATTTCAACGAAAATCGCTGTATATGGCCATCTACTATTGCTAGAGCGGCTGAATATTCAATGGACTGAATCGGTTCCCAATCTTCGTTGCCTGTCACAGAACCCATGATCGCCTCCAGACGCCCATCAGCTCCCATCGCGTTCTGGTAACCTAAAAAATCTCCTCCACATGGCTAAACAAAAAAATTTGGAACCCACAAGTTCCATGTTAGTGGGCCTGGACTCTTGTTCTGTGTGCAGGTTGTTTATCCTACTGAGATTCAAGGTACTCTCTGCCACTTTCCCTGGAATGCGAACAAATTATGCTCCATTCCTCGCTTGGCCCTGGGTTTGCATTATCTCTTCCTCAGATCTCCTCATTGCTCTGTCAGTATTTGGACGCCAGAATTAACAGGGAATAGCGTCATGGCCTCAACACAATGGTGTGATCGGAGCAAGGAGATAATTGATCGAAGTTCATCGGACACTGAGTTGCCCGGCTGGCCGTACCTTCCATCGAATGGAAGGTACCATTAGAACACCGTTTTGTATTGTGAATATCAATGTACATATGACATTCGTCGCAGTGGTGCGTAACATCGATCCTACATTTGGATGTACTGACACCTGGCCTCGCATATATAAGGACCCCAAGTCGCTCCTGCTACCCCATCATCAACATTGCATCCTTTCTTGTGAGTCATAAATCCTCGTATTCGATATCTGGTCTAAAGTTTTCCCCCTCCAGTACGATGGTTACTACTACTACTGCGTGTTCTGGCTATGGCGGGTGGCTTCCTAAGCATCCCGAAATCTACCAGAGCTTCTTTAGAAATCTCATCCGGCACACCTTGGATCGTGCCGAGCGATCTACCACGCACGAACCTGCTGTTGCAGATTTCGAGAAAGCAATCAAAGATGACCCTATCATGACGTCTTTGTTCGACCAAATATTCCAACAAGTCGATGAGACGAACAAGGCATGTAGCTACTAGTAGCCAGCAGACCTATGTCAAATATTTACCCTCTTTCCCAGGTCAAAAACTTCGACCACTTGTTGTCCATGCTCGACACTATCGTCGTGAAAGCGCCTTCGTATGAAGTAGCAACAGACGGGAATGGCAATGAACTCAGCGAGCCCATCGGCGTGCCTATCTACCTCATTTTCGATCTGCTCAGCAACACGGCTGCGGGCTATGACCTGTTCCGCATGGAAGCGTTTAACCGTGCGCTCAAAGCCTTGTTGGACAGTTGGGGCAGATTCCTCATGCAACCTAGATCGAATGAGACGCTTAATACGACCAAGACCGGCTGGTTCGGAGAGGCTGGAATTAAGGCTCTCTCGGAGTATTTGGGGCAATATACATTCGAGGAGACATTCGAGTGTCCTGACCCAGCGGCTGATAACAGAGGGTTCCTAACCTGGGATGCCTTCTTCACTAGAGAGGTTCAGCCAAACGCGCGCCCCATCAAAAAAGATCACATCATATTGAAGCCAAGTAGACCCCCTCACACTGCGGAAATCCCTCTCCCACTAGCGACTACCATCTATAGCGCCTGTGAATCCACCGTCTTTCGCATTTCTAGGAACGTTAAGCAGCATGACCAGTTCTGGCTCAAAGGCCAGTCATACTCCCTTTACGACATGCTCAACCGCGACGACCAATACGCCAAGCTGTTCGAGGGCGGGACTGTCTATCAGGCATTCCTCGGCCCCACCGACTTTCACCGCTGGCACAGCCCCGTCAAGGGCGTAATCGAAAAAGTTGTGTTGATTGACGGATCATACTACGCTGTGATTCCCGATGCTGGGGCGGAGCCGGGTGACCCCGAACGCCCGGTGGGTGACCCCCATGGTGCATTGATTCGTTCCCAGCCCTTCCTCACCATCGAGGCCACTCGTGCATTGATCTACATCGCGTCAGACCTCGGCATGATATGCTTCATAGGAGTGGGGATGGCGGAGGTGTCAACGTGTCATGTGAGAGTGAGACAAGGTGATTTAGTGGAGCCGGGCACGGAACTCGGGATGTTCCACTTTGGTGGGTCTTCATCCGCTATCATCTTCCCCAGCGGGGTTGCATTTGTGGAGGACGCGGACAACGGGGTCGTAGTAGGCGAGCACGTCTGGGTTAACTCGGTCCTTGGAGTCGCTCAGCGAGTCTTGCCACTTGATGCGTAGAGCGTTTTGCCAAACATCCTTTTATCGAAGTGTCATATCTTCAAACTGGAGCTATTACGGAAACCAGATGTATACGCTTTCTGTACGATTAGGTCTCGTCAGTCGGTCTTGTACTACTAATATGATGATGTCATGTTTGATTTGTTACCGCGCTTTGCTATACAACCTTCAAGTGCCACGCCGAAAACACTTGGACAAACCCAAACATTTGAAGAAGGCACCATGTATGCTTGAGCACGACGCCAACTTGCTTTGCTATGTCATAGCTCATGCCGTCACAGAGAAGAAACTTCAATTCATACTCTGAGAGAATACTGGCATGCTGCACTTGCAGCGTCGACTCTCACGGACCCTGGTACTTAGGCGAGCATAATACACAGCCGCCAAAGCATTCGCAACGAGTCTGGTGCCCTTGGATCGGAGTGTGGAAACGCACTGATGTTTCCAGAATACCCAGCCTGAGGCGAGTGATTTCACTCATGACGATGAAAATGAACTCACCGTAATCTTTTAACGTGGCCTTTCCTTCGAAGAGGGATGGAGTCCTAAGGTATGAGTTCCTTGTCTGAGCTGACTTCTGACCTTCCCAATATTACATTCATCCCAATGGTCACCCCGGGCCTTGTGAAGGATCTCTATCGCATGAACTTGCTTACGACGTGCATCTGCGGCAGAGATGGGGCCAATGCATGATTCCGAGATGTTAAATATACTATTGCATCTTGAGCCCTGCTCGGTGAAGTTATCTGCCTGCTCTGAAGCGGTAATGACAATGTGGCCTGGGGATATCAGCTACCTGCCCCGGTCAAAACAGTACTACATGAGTTCTGCAGTGGATGATATGAGTCAACATTATGCCAGAGTAAAACGTGAAACTTAGTCACCAAGCGTCGACAGTCGAACATGAGTCACGAGTCAAATCGCATGCGGCATGACCACAGAATCCTAGTAGCCAGTTGAGAAACAATCGAGGGTGAATATGGTGAACTACTAGTGTTCGATGGCATGAAGCCTGGGACTATTCAACCAACTTGAATCCACATCCCACGTTTCCAACAGCGAGAGACGCCTAGCCGTACTGACAGGTATGTTAGGAGCAACTAGGTCGAAGATTTTCCACCGAAGATACAGTGAGTAGATGCAGGCAAGAGTGGTGAAACACCGGTTCCGCCGTGAGCATCTTCAAGTTCACGTCAGTACATTTCACGTTCATCGGTTGCACAGCCACACACCTCAAAGCGTTTTGTCAGTGTCAACAAGTTCTTGCGTACCTTCTACAATTCCGTTCGGGGTTTGTAAGCCGTACAAGCCAGCAACCGGCCTTACACGCCAGTGACACTTTTGTCAATGAACAATTACCCGCATCACAGTCTTTTCGCAGTCCATGGGTGCACCGGTGAATATTGTGAATCCCCAACGTTTGAACTTCAAGGTAGCAGGTCGGGTCGGAAGGTCAACACCGTACTCTAATACTCGTACGAAATCCCCAGACGTGACATCTGACATTTGGAAAGTTCGTACGCATATTGGATATCCCCTGCGCTAAATGAAAGTGCGCAGCGAAACAACAGCGAAAAGTGCCAATAACGGATATTCGAGAAAGGTCCAACAATTACCCATCAGTCCATTGGACTACCCCTCCGCCATGAAGACTCTGAGGTGAAGTGCGCGACTTTGTCGGCGGACGGAGAGTTCCTGGTCACTAGCTGCGTCGACGGCTGCAAGAGAAGCTAGTCTCAATGACCTTCTATCAGAACATGCGAGCTTTAATTCCTCTTCAATCACATCATTCCAACAACAGGTCTACTCATCCTTTCAGGTGGTATGTTTCATCGGGTTTCAGGATTCTTCAACAACCTCACTCACTCATTTTCGTCCATCGCAGCACGCTGTCAACAAATCAGTTTTGGACGCATGTAACGTTTTCTTTGCAAATTTTTCGCTTTTGAGTATCTGCATCCTAGACTCATGCTACACGACGACGAGTCCCGGAAGAAATCAAAGCATGATGGTCCCCGAATACTCCGGTTTTTTGACGACGCACAGCTCGTGCTGATATACATGATCTCAATATATAACCGAACAGTCTATTTTCAAGATTAATATGTTGACAGCTCTCAACATCACGCGGAGCAACTGAGCGTGCCGCTCGATCCAGATCTAGCCCTCTCAGTTGGGCTCAAAATTTGGTATCTTGACATGCTACGCAGACGCCGAATGCACGTGCCACCAGAAATCAATGTCCTGCTCGCAGCGGGCAAGCCTGTATGTTTTTTCCCCTTTTCGGCTCCCCATCACTAATACACGCCTTGAAGCAGAGGAACTATCATGCAAGAGGAAAGAAAGCCGCTAGGTCCCCTCGGCCTTCCAATTCTCATACCACGCAGCAACACAGTCGAGCGACCCAGAGCAATCTGCCATTGTCACTGCAACCACCTACCGCTACCACAGCATTCATTACGCTTCCCGCAGTTGCTGAGACTACCATGGGGACTGGAACAATTTCGCATCCTGACATCACCATAAGACGGGCTGCATGGCGGGCTCGTTTTCTTCTCTGGGTTTGCTGCGTGCCCACTCAGAACACCGACAGTCAACATTAGGGAAGAAATATCTCACTTTCCACCTTCGTTGCCACTTGCTGTACCTAATCTAATTCTCTATGGTTGCTGCTATTGTACGGTATGCGTTAATGAGTAGTTCATCAGTGTGTAGCAATAAAGAGGCGGAATATTGTTACACATGCACGGCTCAAGGAAGAACATAATGGTCGAAATACCTTGCCGTTGTATGCAAAGTCCAGAGCAGGAACGCCGAGTAAGTATCTCCTGCTGCGGAAGCAAAGACAGACTTAGCCATGTGAAGGGATCCCACATTCAGATCTGCATGAAAGGCCAGAGCAGATGAGGAGAAAGTGGCCCAGGTATAGGTGCTTGCAACTTATTAGATGAATTCAGCCGCAGAGCTACGGCTTGAGGTTACGGACATCCGAGAATTGTGACAACAAGTCCTGCGTCGATGATGAAATGATATTTGGAACAAGATAAGCTGCTCGAAAAAGTTGTCAATATTTCAACGTTGAAGCGCGTATGCGAAGTGAAAGTTAGAACTACTGCTTCGTACTAGACAATCATGGTACGTAGTCAATGGTGATCATGACACCCGATATCCTGTATGCGCGAGCTATTCCCCCTCTTCACTGCCGCTCGTCCAATATTCAATCTCCTAAAAATATGACAGGGCCGTCATGCTCGAATACATTATTGTGTCTTTCATAAAGTGTGTAAAATCGGGGGGCGTCCAACTATAGGGTAGTCAAAGCTACGGTTCGAGGCTACGGAGAGTGTTCAAGGGCATAGCATCGGAGGCAAAGTGCATCCCAGATCCGAACGCCGTCGTCCCAAAATCACCTTGTCGTTCGCACGCTTTGCGCAGTTGAAAGAATATACGGCAGGCAAGGGTGCCGTGTAGTACTATTTCGAACCTTGGGAAAATGTCAGAGCGGCTTCTGGAATAATTCATATTGTTGATGTTTACAAATCAAGCATCGCAGTTTCTCCGTCCTGCAGCTGCAAGATTGAATGGTCGGGTAGGAAAGTCAGCAATTTCAGCAGGACATGCAACCGAAGGTGCGCACAGGAAGTACGAATAGAGTGATGTTCACGGTCGAAATCACTAGAAAAAATGAATATTCCAGGGAAGTTTCGTGTGCAATGAACATTAAATCTCACCTAGCAAAACGGAGACATAGAAAAGACTTCCATGCGTGAGCGCTTTCACGAGCCTCCCGGTGGAACGCAGGCGAACGGCGTGGATGATCGTGGATATAACGATCACTGGCAGGTCAGATAGTTTCGCATGAATAAACACATCTTTTGACTCACCGAGCTCAAAAAAATATACGGAGCAGAATATGCCGAGGACTAGATGTGTCACCAACGCAGTGGCTTTGAGATTAGACGTGGATGTGGTACAAATGGCGCTCATCAGAGAGGCAGATGCGATGTGACATGCTAGCATTGTCATAACCACGATCTGTAAGAGGATTGTTAGTACAATGCCTCTGAAAGTGTCAAAGATTGTGAAGTACGGTATAGAGAACTAAGAGTGTCACTTTTACAGGTCGGCAGTCATGCCAGAGGGCCAAAGCACGCATGAGGAGCAGCCCTGCCATATAATGAGTGGGCGCTAGTGGTATTATTGCAAGACTACCTTCAGACGCCATCATGACTAGAAAAAGAGCGGCTATCCAAATATCAATGATCACGCTTCGGTGCACTACTTCTTAGACTCACTGTCCGATACTTTGTAATTAACTACGCACTGAACGGAGGTGAAAACGTGCTCGCTCAAAAAATGCGAAATCATACCTGGCTTTCATCTAGCGAAGGTGACAAGTCGTCTGCAGGGGTTCCTAAGGCTGTGTCAGGCGCCTCGAGTTTGGTATTGCTCACTATAGATGGAGACGCCAGTCGAAACAGCTGGCATATAGCGTGCTAATACGAAAAGGACGTGCGCCATGCTCCACCCTTTCTTCGTCGTGAAAAAGTGAACCTACGGAGTTCAGACACGACAAAATGGGTCAACACAACGCACACAGACCTCCTGGTCCAGTGTGAGGAAGTAGTCGAGAATCTGATGAACCATTAAGACACGGCCTGACCATCATCATCCTTTACTGCGGACTCACCCAAACTGCGGTAGAAGCAACTTTCCAGCGGTATGAGTACACGTGTATGTGGTTGATCCATGCGGCTACGCACCTCGAACATACTGTGTCATATTCATCAGCGCGAGACGGCTAGAGACGAACATAGCAACCTACCTCGGTTGTTTGTTGGCGGTAGTCGACGAGGACATTGAGAATGTGTGGTTTGTCGAAAAACTCGTGAGTCATATCCGAGTCAATGGTTTGTTCGGTCCTTGAGCGAGACGACGACGACAACGAAACTGAACCGAACTGTGACTGGCGATAGAAGGAACGACTGTCTTTCTCCTATTGGTCTGTCTCTAGTAGGAACCTTAATTGTCGTATATATCGATTCGATAAGCTACGAACCTCGGTTTCAAGCCGTGACGCACGGGGCAAAGTGACTCACGTCAAGGAAAGGAAAGGTCATAACTTACAAGGTGTGGCGTCAACAATCCCCGCGTCTTTTGAATGGCTTGAGATCCCGGGGCTATTGATCTTGACGCGCGAAGCGCTGAGAAAAGCGTGGAGCACGGATATACTTACGACACGTTGAGCCGACGGAGAATTGGTGAAGAAGCCACGCTCAACTAAGTTTAGCATGCCATGAGGCTTATGTTGGTGGTTGAAGCTTGCAGTCGGAGCACCGAAAGCGGGCGCTCTGATTGGTGGGTTGTAATGAAAACGAAAAAGCTGTAGGCATCAGGAAGCAAGATGGTGTTTGACTTCCAAACAATCTGATGTTGTGAGCAGGTGCAAAATTGTATACTTGAGGATTATACGTACGTGTAGCATCCCTCAACCGACCAAATGACCACAAGCATATCAGGCCTCAGGTTTCAGTGTTTTATCAGCAAGCTAAGACATAGCGTGCACAACAGAAGTCCAACGGCATGTTCGCGGGAGGCTTGGACAACACTCCATAAATTACGTACACTGGGCTTATACCCTCAATGAACTATAGATTACATGTTAAACACAATGCCTTTCGTTTTCGTGACGACAGTCTGATACATCGAGGGAGATAGTTAGCATCATATTAGCTCGAAAGACGGAAACACACTCACAGACTTGGTTATCAGTAGGGTAAGAATCACCATCCTCACCTCGTCTAGTGCAATATCCGAAAGAAGGTCTCTTGGAGTCTTCCGAGTCGCCGCTCGAGCTTTGGCTCTTAATAGCCTCCTTGATATCTAAGCTATTGGCGACATTGCGCCTTCTGCCTCACTTCTTGTGCGTGATCCACTTCACTCCCGTTCCTTGTTCGATGCTCTCCATAGCGTTCTTCACACCTTTATCAACCGACTCTCGCCCAGCAGCAGTGCCTTCTTTTGCACGCTCCCAGCTGGCCATTCCGCTGCGCGCAATGGAGGTTCTTCTGATTTCTCCAAGGTGAGGAACATAGTGATCTTCAAGCTCCTCGACATATGCGTCGACCCGAGAAGCAGTACCCGGCAGGAAATATGGGAATACATCAACTAAGGCTGCGGGCGGAAGTGGGATGCCTGTGTGGAGTGCGTGCGAGCGAATGAAGACGGACGTTGTCAGGGCAAAAATTCTGGTCTCCGGTGAGTGGGGATGCAATGGTCAGCATAGGAAGATATCACTCACAACTCCACCATTTCTTCAACAGAGGTCTACCGGTCTATGGTACATTGGGCCTTGGAGTGGATACAAGTAAAGTAGTCCGTGATTGCTCGAGGCACCTTTCTAATGCAGATGGGGTGTCGAAAAGTAAAGTCTGGGTATGTGTTTATGGTATCTGTGGTTAAGACATAGAAATTAGGCTTCAGAGCTATGCTCTTGTTGACATCGATTGACATTTTAACAATGCTGAGGTACACGGCGGCCACTGTATCTGCAAAATGAACCGTACGATTTTGGTTGCAATAGATGAGTCGAGTACAAGTTCACGTAATTGACTCGGTGGGACTGCAGGACGCGCTGCTGTCAGACAAGCAAGAAAATCAAATCATGAGTCATTCACTCCAGAGTGGCGGTGGCGATTGTTTACCTCGTCGTCGAGAGGACCTGTACGTGGACTCGGTAAACTTCAGTAGTTTTGGAATATAAAGGGTTGAAGAAGGACATGCATGTTAACAACTTCGATGGGATCGGATGCAAGGCATACATACGTTTGTACAATCTGCAGAACGAACGCCTTGAGCGTCAGGCTTAAATTTCCTGTCATGGTTGGCATGGCTGGACATTCAGCAATATCACTCCGCAGTAAGGCAGAAAGAGAAGAAACAGGAACACTTGCCTTTGATATCTGTTTGGTGATTGCTGAGCCCTGGTGTTACGGTTCAATAGGAACAACACTGTAGTGAACCTTGGTTGACCTCGTGCTCGCCGCCCAATTGTTCAAATACTACATTCAGGTGGCGAGTCCAACATCAGCTTCATAAGACGCTGCGCGCATCCAAAGTCTGAGACAGCCTCATTATCGTTGGGTCCGTCAAATGTTGTACTTGTCTTTGGAGGGTGTGCAGTTAGAGCCGTATAAGATTCCTGAGCTCATTTCAAATTTGCCCATGATGGACCCGATAAGCCCACATCGGCAACCATAACATCAATTCGTGTCGATTCGACAAACACGTGGTCAAACCAGTCCCTTGCAGCGGTTGTTTCTTGATCTGCTGTGGAAGCTAAGGAAACTGTCTTGAGTGATGTTGCAGGGGTGGCTTGTTTGTTCAAAGTGCTTCTGCAACTATTTGATGTCAGGGATGCTTATAAATTTTACATAATAACGAAGCACGATATGGTTGTGAGAATCGTAAACAACGACAACGCCATTCTGCGATAGCTTACAGCCATTTCTCGCTGAGTCTAAGAATTTCTTGTTCATGCAGGCGAATAGCTGCGAGCTTCAAATCGGACGAGATCTTTCTTTTGCCCATAATATTGATGATTGTGATATGCAAGTCTTGTAAAATTTACGCTATGTCCTTTTTCGGTCTATGTCATCTTTCAATTTACATCGAGGCGCCAGTACTTACCATTACATATGCAAACGGCTGTAAGTGGGCATCGATGTTTCGCTCGGAAAGCTTGTCAGAATTGATATAACGTCGAAGAGTCTAAGTGATCAGCATCTACAGGACGAAGTGGAACCAAGCTGGATCGACATAAAGCAATACAAAAGGAACGAAAAACATAGCAGAACAAGGAAATACAATATAATGATGAAGGGTAGATACTTCTTCCCTATAGTTGATGGTTTTCAATAGAGATACAACCGATCCAGAGCCAGAGCCGCGTCCAGCATCCAGCCTGACGTATAGTGACATCAAGGTGCGAGGTTCCAGTCGCCGCCGCGGTAGTGGAGACTGTAGGAATTGCAGCTGATGTCATGGCTTGCTGTGATGACGATGGTGGGAGTGTGCTTTGGGTTGCTCTGCCAGTATGTTGCTGCATGACATAGATCTTGGGAGGTCGAGAGGAGCTGGCTGCTTTCTTCCCTCTTGCATGATAGTTCCTCTGCGTGAAAATGTGTCAGTGATAAGAAGAATAGAGGTGGGAAAAAGCGTACAGGCTTGCCTGCGGTGCACGGGACATCAACTACCGGTAGCTCTCGCAACTGGATGTTTGATCCATCTTGTCTGCGTTGTCTGCCGGACACAATGTTTTTAGCCCAGCTACGAGGGTGGGATCTGGACGGGGTGTCGTGTTCAGTTGCTCGGCATGAATTGGAGCGGGGGCGCAGGAAGGAAGGTAATCGACCAAGGAGAGTCCATTGATTTGGTGTGGTGGTGGCATTTCGTCCTCGGGAAGTAGAGAACTAATAAAATAATGGTCAAAGGGGATGTTAGATTACAGATGGAAATCATGTACATCGTCGAAAAATCCGGGGGGTAGTCGATTCGGATGAGCACTGTCGATTTTCGAAGGTCGTGTCCATGTAGCACCAGCCTAGTATGTAGATATTCAAAGCCGTGCAAAAGTTCAAGAGACACATAACATACATTAATGTTAAATGCCTTCTTGACTGTCTTCTGTGATAATGTGATGAATGAAGATGAGTAAGAAAGGCTGTTGAAGAGACCTGATGCAACATACCACCTGAAAGGATGACCAGTTGTCAGCGTGATTGAGGATGAAATGTACACAAGCTTACATTGTCTGATAGAAGGTGACTGAGGCCAGCTTCCCTGACGATAGCAGAGACATCCCATTTGTATATGTCGTTGTCGTCGCAGCCAGTGACGAGCGACCTTCCATCCATGGAAAAGGTCGCACACCTCACCTGGTCTTCATGGTAGAAGGGTTGTCCGATGGGCTGATTGGTTTCTAGGTTCCACAGTCGCGCTGTCTTGTCCCGTGATATGCTTGCGAGGATGCGTTCATTTGGAGACAGTGAAATAGCATTGACCCAACCTTCGTGTCCCTCCAGAACAGCGGTTTCGGTCCAGGTGGCGGTGTCAAATTTCCTGATACAGGAGGTTGACGCGGCGGCGATAAGTGTCTTTCCGTCCGAGATCCATGCCAGGCAGAAAACTGCGAAGTCGAGTGTTTTGACCAATTGGCCTGTGTTGGCATCCCAGACTTTCAGCTTGTTCGTGCCCGTCGCAATCATTGTACCATCGGGTGAGTAGCAAACCGCCCACATCCAGGTATCTTTCGCTGCCTCGATTGGACCCAGGATTATCTTTCCGCTCTCGACGTCCCATACTCTGAATGTCCCACCGCCGCACCCGCTCACCACTCGCCCTCCATCTGGACTCCAGCACACAGACTTCACTGACTCTGTGTGCCCCGTCAATTTTTTGATGACCTTGCCTGTGTCAATTTCCCACAATATCACTGTACCATCCTCACTCCCACATACTACTGTCTTGCCATCCGGCGAAAGTGCTATGGCATTCACACTTCCACTTATTTCGTCCATCCAGGCCTTCAAGACCTGCATACCACTCTCCAAGTCCCAGACTTGAAGTGTGCCGTCCCATGAACAGGTGATGATCCGCCGTTTATTGGGCAGGCGTAGGACGCCAGAGATGAGATCGGTGTGTCCTTGCATCTTTTGGGGAGGCTTTGTCGCTGATTTCTCTTGCTTTTCAGGGACTCGTGAAGACATGATTTTGGCTTGGGGACTTCACCTAATAGGAGCGGGGCAATTTCAGCTCTTGCCCACCAAACGAACGCCATCACTCACTCAGAGGTACTTGATTTCACACAGAACACACCCTTCCAGGATGAATGAAAGTTGAAAAGGAATGGACTTATTGTTTGATGCTCGGTTAGAGCTACAGGGATATTGCTGTTCAAGTCCTCTACGGGTTTGCCTTCATGCTGTTTACTAAGCACTTCACAGCTTGAGCACGGGCTGTGCACAATCAGGGCCCCCAGTCTCGTTTTCTCACAACATGCACGGTTTCTACATCGATATCTCAACATCGCATTAGGTAGGCATGCTCTCAAGTAAGTTCGCATTCCTGTATTTCTTCACTGACCCTTCTCGGAAAAATATACATGGCTTCGTCTGCCGTGCCATCAGCGTACGTCTTGCAAAGGATGTCTCGGCAAACCGGTCCCGTATCTTTCGCTCAACACTGCTGCTACCGACAGCATCACTACACCCTCCACGACTAGTGGTCAATGAGCATCAATCATATCAATCGCAAGGCTAATTCGAAGGCTCTGGAAATGTCTATGCAAATGTCGACGACACTCACATCAGATTGTGGATTACATTTCCCCGTGTCTTGCATTCAACGACTTTGTGACTAAGTTTTACCTTTTGCTCGGACACAGTACTCGCAGGTGATGGAATTGGGTGCGTCATGCAGTTCTTCACCCGACGCACAGCTAGGTCATCAACTTGGATCAATGCATTGTGCACAAGACAGTCAGATTTCTTCTGTCTAGCCAGTATGGGGACGGTTTGTGATCCCGGGGTGACTAATGTTGTGCAGGAACTACTGCATGATACAATGGTAGATATGTAGACTTTCCTGTACTTGGTTCCGTCCTTTGTCACCGGTCAATCAAAACAGTGTATGAATCATGCGAGCGCTATAATATTCCAGCGTCCTGGAACATTAATATCTAAGTATTGTAATGTGATTGGAGCTGTGAGAGACATACAAATAAGATTCTATACAGACAACTTGGTCGTGGACCACCTCCATGTAAGGGAGGTATGTTGTCACCTGCACGTCTGGTTCAATAGCTATTGTCGTAGGTTCCCGGATGACCTGGTTGATTCCACGCACCACGGCGGAGGTATTGAAGTCGGTCATATGCAGTCGGAATGATGAATTGGTTCGATCTGCGACGGAAACTTCCCATACAACACGAGTTCCTCCCACACCAAAGAAGCCTGCCCCTTGCTCGAAGCAGCGAGAGTTCTGTGGACCCCATGAAGACCATGGAACAGATAGTCCATCTTTTGTGGTTGCATCGAACCATGCCAGAGGGATATCCATGAAAAATATACGAGCGGATATAACAAATACCAACGAGGGAGAAGACCATGGTACGGATGACTCGATCTGCAGGGTTTGTTGACCAACTCTATTGATTGTCTGGAGGCGTGCACAGCTTTGAGCACTATGGAACACAGAAGGAAATACAAAGGCGGCCAAACCCTCACGAACGAGCCGTATAAACCTTGCCTGAAGCCGCAGTGTCTTTGATAGATCCTCAACAGCATACAACTTTATATGGCCAACAACTTCTCCTTGGTAAGAAAACAAAAATCGCACACATTATTGCATTCACTGAGCACATACACATCCTAATTTAATGGCTCAAATCAGATGTGTGGATGAAAGATGGAACGGGACACCTACTTCGGCTTGACCACCTTGATGCCACCTCGAGACGTGCAGCGACCAATATGGGTCCCCGTTTCTGTCGGGTTCGCCCATACAGATTGCAATGCAAGACAGAGACGACAACATTGAATTCCTCATTTTCACTGCAAACGGGTCTACCAGTGACTATACAGGAGCCATTGGCCAAACGATGTTCCTCTGCCGTGGATATCGTACAGAACAGTATTTAGTACTTGAAGTCGCATGTTCCGCCGCCGCCGGGAAATGTAACGGTGACCAGAAGGTCTTGTGTCTCGTCCATGTATGTCACTGTGTGAAGACCAGGATTCGGACGATTCCTCTATAGACGATCAGCACACGTCGTGTATGTCTTGAGACCTATAGTGTAGGACCCGAGTATCCGCATCGACGGACAGATCAGAAAAACCAAGTTGGTGATGGGCGATGGTGTTGGAATCGAACACGCTTGGGAAATGAAACGCTTTCACTGTCGTTGTAAAGAATTCCACGTGCTCGCCTTGTCTCGGAGGATACGCAAGCACTCCGCTGTGGATAGAGTAGGTGGCCGTGGACGAACCTGAATTAACCTTTGGGCACCAAGTTCGATGATGTATTGTAGCTTAACAGAGCATTTGACTGTATTTGACAAGTCTGCAATGACAGAGATCAGTGCATTAATGCCATAACTCGATGGACAGGGATAAATATATGACTCACCAACGCGCAGCGTATAATTTCATTGTATGAAAGAAAACTGAGGATATGACAGCGTGCCTCCTCTGGGATATCTTCTAGGGTGACCCTTTCAAAACGAGAAGAAAAAATTCCGCAACAGATAAAAGGCTCTTGGTCTATCATCTCGGAGGAAAGAAGAATATCAACATCGGACAATTGATATGATGGCGTATGTGGTGTAGGAGGGACCGGTACCTTGACCTGGCTACTATGAGGAATGCCATGAATACCAAATTCATTTTCAGCCTAGACCGCAAAAGAGGATGAGAAGGCCGCACTCAGCAAACGTTTGAGAACCCACCTTTTTGCTATTAAACAGTTTTGGGGGGCAATTCGATGACGAATCATGATGAAATCGCATATCATAGTAAAACGATTGGGGTTTTCGAAATATTTCAGAATGATACAAAAAGACATGATTTGTTGGATGAGTAGAACATATGGAATTTCCCGAGATGACCTCATCCGGACGCTGAGCTCACCATTGTTCCACTGGAGTCCCTCTGTTATATTACTTAGAGATGTTGCCGACGGATGCCGCATTTCTAGAGCATATACAGTGTAGAAGGTAGGAAACGCAACTCGGAGTGGTGCGCACGAGACTAAATTTATCACTGCAGAAGGCAATTGATATGAGCACGAATGCAGCGCTAGAAGCATTCGACCAGAATACTATCTACTTATTCGCATGTCTGTCAGACTGTCTTTGCATGCGTCCATGGTATTTATTTACTTGCAATTGGGCCGATCATACCTATATAAATACATTATTTGCGTACATGCGATGGGTAGACTGTATTTGCTCATATGGGAGTTGATAAATAATACGTCATACTTAGCTAGATTCCGAGTGTCCATGTGGCTGTGCCCCGGTCATCTCGGGAACACTTTTGAATCTTCCGCTCATCCGTCATCCGAAAGTTAGTACCCGCTCACTTGTAAGAAACCTACACCTGCGCGCAAATATGTCTTTTTACATTATTTTCACCAACTACAACACTGTCACCTACTTACAAATCGTTTCACCATGTTCAGAAACTTGCTCAGGAACGTCATCAACCCATTAGTGGGTTACTCAAACGAGCTGCTTGAACGACCAAAGGTGGGCAATCAAAAGTTTGCTGAGCAATATTCTTATCCTCTCTTGTGGTTTAGGCTCGAATCGATGCTGGTGTTCATGGTGATCTTTGCCACATTAAGGTGCCGGTCCCTCCTATGCCCCCTCGTATTGGAAGGGCTACCCTAGAAGACATTCCAGAGGAGTTACGCTGCCATATCCTCAAATTTCTTTCATATACTGACATTTTACGCTGCGCGTCGGCGAGTCCACATTCATCCCTGTCCTTCGACTCATACACTAATGCATTTATCCGGCTTGTCACAGACTTGCCGATCGATGTACTATACAGTCAAATCGTCGGTCGAACTTCAATATCTCGTCGAACTAGACGCGCAAAGTTTAATTCAGGTCCATCCGCGGCCACCTACTGTCTCCACAGCGGAGTGCCTGCGGATCCTCCGAGACAAGGCGAACGCGTGGAATTCTTTCGACCTTGATGCTACGAACACTCCAGCGCTTCATTTCTCGAACGTATGCAACATCCACTCCGTCACTCATCAACAGCTTAATCTGTCTAAATCATCCATTGATGCGGATGTTGAGTCCCACACCATGGATATGAAGTCATGCACGACACGTAGTCGATGGTTCGATTTCGAGGGTTCGAACCCCACTCTTAGGACACTCATTTATATGGACCCGCCACAAGACCTTATGGTCATCATTCAAGCTCCAAACGGTGGCCGAACGCACGACTTCAAGTACAGAATACTGTTCGGCACGATATCCACGGGTGAGGAACACCCTTTGGCCCATGGATCCCGTATAGTCGCTGGTAGACCTGCTTCCAGTGAAGCGCGGCAATTCGGTGTTTGTGTCTCTATCCTCGGAGATCGCATTGCAGTCTTTCTCGCTGAGCATGGCGAAAATGAGGACCCATACTGGTCGCTGCACGTCTCGAGCTGGCATCAAGGTGGTCGATCTGATGTAGGTGTCACGTTCCGTCTTTCATTCACCTATCTGATTTGAGCCATTAAATAGGAAATATGTGTGCCTAGCGAAGGCTACGGGTTGCGCGACCTCCGTTTTCTCACGAAGGAGAAGCTACTGGCTCTCTCACCACAGGGCCATATCCAGCTATACGATGTCGATGACCTGTCAAAGACGCCACGGCTTCTGGCAAGATTTATCCTGCCCGTTCCTAAGGATTCGGGCGTCTTCGTATTTCCTTCGGTGTTCCATAGTGCCCAAGGCTGTGCCCGCCTCAAGTCATCAGATGATAATTGGATCTGGACGACAAACCCAGCAGATCGAGTCATATCCGTGATGTGGTTCTCTCCCTCGTCGCTTTTTGTTATATCCGCTCGGATATTTTTCATGAACATTCCTTTGGCATGGTTCGATGCGACTTCAAAAGATGGACTATCCGTTCCATGGTCATCATGGGGTCCACAGAATTCTCGCTGCTTCGACGGGGAAGAGGTGCTGTCCTTTGGAGTTGGAGGATCTCGTGTTATTCGGGCCGTTCCCTTTCCAGATCCAGATGATTCATCGTTCCAGTTGCATATGACCGACTTCAATCCCTCCGCCGTGGCGCGTGGCATCGGCAAGGTTGTCCAGGAACCTACGACAACAACTCTCGAGCTGGATGTGCCGATAACAACATACCTCCCTTTCGTGGAGGTGGTTCATGACCAGTGTCTCGATGCCTCCCTTTGGAACATTGTACTAGACGAGGAGAAGATGGTGATTCTTACCCTACCGACGACTGAGTCTGTGAGTAAATTTCCCTTCTTTCGAGCTAATGAACTAACAATTTCCTTCGATACATTAGACTGTGGTAACACACACGGAGGGCACCTTTTTTAATATGTAGTTTATGCCTCGTTGGAGGCATAGTACGCAGACTTTTAGAGCGTGCCATTATGCCACTTTCTATTACGCACGCTGTTGCATACTACTCAACTTGTTAGCTTGAAATAAAACACTGAAACCTAATACGTGAAGCAGAACTCAAGATTATTGCCGTCTGTGTCCTCCAGGTTACTTACATACAAGCGTTCCTTACACCTTCGGACGTTTTCCATCGTCAATCACAATAAGATATGTCTGTATACAACGTTTACGAATCTGTGCGCAAGTCAAGCACAGCTTTCTCTAGCGTCAGCCCTTGACATCCGTTGAATGTCGTCGCATAAGCAGGTCGCAGAGGAAACTGTTTGCGAATTACAGTCCAGCTTGAACGTGCTGGATTGAAGGTGAACGTGATCCGAGGCAAGCAATGTATCTCTCCGGTATGAGGAATCTGAACTTCGACAACTCTGCGATTCAAAATGCTACTCCAAAGCATGACGAGTAGCATTTTGAATACCAACGACGCCGTGAAATGAGCATGCAGACGCCATGGTGGTAAAAGCAGAGGAATACAGTTAGGAGAGAAACATGCGATCGCATGTGGAGCTCGGTGACGTGCAATTGCAAAGGAGGAGTAGACAAGGTGTGCCGACGCCAACGATAGCATGCTCAAAATCAACTTGGAGCTTGTAACACGACAAAGTCAGCGATGGTTCCGGGTCAACGTTCGCCTACATATATAGACATCATGCGTCATTTAACGTCAGAGAATAAGGATGTGGTATAGGTGATGCATCGATGTCGTTCAAAGACTCCAACTGAGTATGCGCATTAGCATGGCCTTGGTACCACCTCGTCAATGAAATCGTCGATGTCATACGAATGCTTTGAACAACAATTACTCTTCGAGCTCGAATGCAGAAGCAAGTGTTCTCCAGAGAACCCATCGTTCCAACACGCAGGTTATTGCGATTTTGCCCAATCTGCCTTGCTGTAAGGAACGAACCCTCTGAACATCACGCAGCGGCTAAACTCGACAGCTTGCAGGATCTAGTCCAGGAAGATTGACATCCTATAACACCGTCCAGAAGCTGAGATTAGCCCGAGCCCTTCGGAAGGGGGCGTCTAAGCAATCAAAAACTTGGAACAAATCACTTTCGTATCTTTTTTTGAGGTTGGTATTATAAAGGAACGCGCCGCATCGGACCGTAGCTGACTCCACCAGCGAGAGCGCTCGCTTCAGTATTCGGGAGCGTGCCCCTTACACTGGGCGTTTGCACACTCTCAGGGAAGTCGTGGTATCGACTGAAATGGTAATCAGCACGATCGTAATAGACGCTGTGGGAGAGTATATTAGCGACCTAGATAAGCTGGTCGGTAATCATGCAAGTTAGACAAAGAGATTTTCGGCATGTGGAACATCAATCTATGGCCTTCGACTAGTCATGACACGCACCCCGGCGGTCCACAAGACTTGTGCTCCTCCAATAATGCTCTATCCAGTCGGATAATACAAGACAGCACCAAATCAGCGCCCCGGAGAAAGAGCAAACGTACAAAACTACAATGTTATACGATCATTGCAATATGGAGATATCATAGCTTACGTTGACAAGTAAATCCCTTCCATAGAAAGCCCACCTAATTCCTATTGTCCAAACGGCTATGCAGTGTGAGAGTGTCGAAGAAGAGACGTCTCCAATGAGGATATAGGATATGCTGAACAAATCGAATACCGACGTTCGAAACAATCGATATCGAGTACGTTTGCAGTCAGTCCTGACCTAGTGTTGACACACCTCAGTATTGTGACGGCGAAAGTGATGGAAAATCGAATTCACTACTAGGTTGACGATGGTCATTGGTGTCGGAGTTTGATCGATAAATAACTTTACATAAACTCAGATCTAGAAATGTTCCATTACAATTGTTACTAATGTTGATATCATTACCGATACCATTAAACCTGGATCTCCATCATGGCACCCAGAATCAGCGCACAGGATAGGGAAGCTCTCAGGACTCTGCCCCGGTTGATGCAGGTATGGCTCGGATCTCTTTAACAGGCAATCTGACAGTCTGATTTCTCGTTTTTCTTGCTTTAACAGCGCAAAGTTGCCGGGGCATTGCGTGGCTCAGTCGAAGACCTCCGAGACGTTGTTGGTAGTCTCAATCAACTCAAGGATGTCATGTCACTATTACTTCCCGTCTTTCATGCTCAACTTGAGGCGTACCCCGTCCCGGACGGAATTAGTCCTGATGTCGTGCCAGTGATCATGCTCGCCAAATGGTCCATGGGTGGCATTGTGCAAATTTGTCATAACCTCGGCAATAATATCAGTCTCGGAGAACGCCTTGTCCATGACGCTGTGGCTTCAAAGTGGGAGATGCTCTTCCCGTGGATGCAGTTCTTCAGCTACAACTTCCTCCCTCCTTCACAAAGACCTGCTGTCCTCCCGCATGGCCTGTATGTTAGCACTTACGAGGCCCTTAGGATTACCATACATCCACTGTCAACCTTATGTCAATTCACAACAACTGGCAGACAGTTGATGAGGACAAATCCCACTGTTCAAGCATTTTTTTTTCGGGCTTGGGTCATCGTGGACGGGCTGAAGAGCGATGATGTCGCCGATCCTCTTCGAGAAGGCGACAAAAATCTCAGTGCACTGATACGGGCGAATATGTGCTCGCTCAGCGTTATTTGCATGGAAGACACCCCAGCATCTTTGCCAGTATCCATCATCGCCTCTGCTGCCGGCGGAACCTTCCCCATGGCATCATTAGCCCTCCGATATATTCGTCATATGACTAAAGAGGTGTCTAATATGCCAGAGCCCCGGTTACGAACAAGAGAAAACGTCGACTTCTCGTCCATGACAGTATGTGCTACTGGCTTGGCGCAGGCCATCCTCTTCATGCAATCCTTGGGCGATCGAGAGGGTGGTTGTCAAGAACTGCTCCTCCAAATTGGCTCAATTCGTACCGTCCTACATGCTGTCAAGACACTCTGGGAACGGCTCCTAACCCCTGCTTGGAATAGCTCGGATAATGAACCAGATATAGGGCTTGCAGCGCGACGCAGAGTGCTATACATTGCGTATCGCTATATCGGCTATTCAATGAATTGCGCAGATGACTCTGCTTTGGTGATATCCCAGGCCCTTCAACACGGTCTACTTGAATGTCTTCTGCGGACTGGGTCATCACGAGCTGAACGCGTTGACAATGCCAAACGCTTTGAAGATGACCACGACATTCAGTTACTCAAAGAACTTCCCCGGTTCTTCGTATTCTCGAAAGTGCTACGTTCTCTTCAACCCGCACTTCAGAGAATAGATCATGTCGACCTTAAAGAACGAGCATCCCAAGACCCCGTGCTGTGGGAGGTATGGCAAGCCGTTGACTCCGCAGCCCATACCTTCACCAATTTTCACGAGCTTCCTGAGGGAGCTCCTTTCTACCGATATCATTGCGGTAGCCCAACAGTACGTTCGAGGATGCTTCACTTCTTCTCGCCAACTGAAATCCTTGAGTTATCAGTGCTCTCTCGATTTCTTCGAAGACGATGTCACAGCATATCGTTGTTCAGGGTGCTTTTTGACGCGTTACTGCTCAAAGAGTTGCCAGAAGGACGCTTGGGAATCCGGTCACCGTATTCACTGCCGCATGCTGCGTTCTGCTGTCGGTCAGATTCTTGTCCTGCGCATCTATAAATTCTTGTCTGACGATTTATTCCAAAGGCAATCATGATGTACGCGAGATCCGCAAAAGTTTACCCGTTATTGCGATGATCGAATCTTGGATATGCGAAGAACGCGTCAATGAAGTCAGGGCTCTCTGTCATTCTGCCAAAGACCCGGTGAAAACCTCCGACGACGATCGCTCCGTCGTAGAGGTGGACTTGTCCGTTTATCCCATTGAATTGAATATGTATTCCCTGCGGGAATATTTGCTCGTTTGCGGCTCTCACACTTTCGGACGTGGAGTTGCTGATTCGATCACGACCTCAGAAGACAGCCCGTACGATCTGGTTGCGGTCAAGGTCAGGCTTGGGAGGGAGTATTATTCTCTGTTCAGCCCAGCCACAGCTTTGAACATCGCGTTTGGGTGGACGTCGGGCATTCAGGGAGGACGATACATCCATGAACATTGTCGGACACCTGATCCATGAGATTCTGTAGGACGTCCTCCGACGACCGAGGTACAGCCACTTGGCACGCTGGGTCTCAGACGAGGTGCGGTACTGTTAGGACCTTGAAGGAGGATATAAAGGTCCCAGAGCGTAGGTGAACTGTTGACAAAGCTATGTTCACGGATTCATTTCGTTGTGAACGTAGTTCGCAGGACCGCATCAACTGGAGGCCTTCCACATTATGGATACGCGGTATCTAGTGCCGTAACGTATCAGGAGATGAAAAGATTGGTCCCTTAGAAATATCTACACCTTTTCCAATGATTTACATCACAGCTCTGGCTAGCTGGGATGCAATAGACCAAACAACGTTACAAACTGAGAAGTGAGCAAGCCAACATCGGTGTATACCATCTTTCTACCTAACATCTACGTCTTTTCGAAGTTCGTCATCAACAACTCATTGTGAGTGATGCCGATAACAGGGAACTGTCTCATACACATGGTATGTCTCATTTACTGAGCTCATCGTATAATCACGCGGCAGTAGCATGCAGCATATTGCGGCTGGTGCACCGAATGACTCAGTCGAAAACATGGTAGAGCTCATCAACCGTACCGGCACAAATCGATGTGTTCCTCCTCCTGCCCGTTATACCCCCTTTGAGTCCAAGCGAAGATGTTTACTTCGACTCATCGCATTGAAGATTTTACCAGCCGAGTCAGAAATTCTGTGGCATACTATAGCTTGGGGAGCCATGTATGTGCAAAAGTGACATGCATGGTCACCGTACAGAGGAAGGGGAACTCAAATCTCTGACTTGAGCGGAATCTCGTTTACGTAGTCTGTTTTCGCCGTGTTCCGCTTTCATTGTGGCCCCCGGTCAAGATCGACGGTGTGCCGGGCTTCCGCTCTTCCGGATTCTTGGTTCTTCATTAATGCTCGAAGACATGTCAGAAAGCAGCATGGAAGCGTAACCATCGGGGGTACTCGAATTACGACCAGCAAGTCCTGATACACATTGGCTCTCCACACCCTAAATTTGAAAAAGCTAAAGACACGCCTATGTGACAACCTTTCCCAGTCACCTTGGGCGCATATGCACACCTTTGGGAATGCTTGTCTACAGGCTCCAGAATTCCGTTTAGACTCAGAGGAAGTGCAAGTTATGATCCGTCAATCCTACTGCGGGTTGTGGGCATTATAATCTGGATTCCGAATTCCTACAAATTGAATCGCAGCTACTCCTGTGCAAATGATATTAATCTGTTGATCCATATCAAACAGACCTCAAAGCGGAAGTAGTCTGAGGACCATACGTTCTAGGAACATTGATGCTGGACGAGCGTGGATAGGCGCGGATCCTGAGATAGCTCACACTGTAACTGAAATGTCTGGATTCGAACAAAGGGCGTTCCGGATCGGAAGCCATGTCACGGACCCCTATGGGACGTCCATGGGCAGCGTCGATGCTCGAGATATTCAATGCATAGCTTGCGCGTCCACCTTAGACTTGATGCGGCATCCTGAATGCTCCGACAACATTAAGGTTTCCATGCGGAGTGGCAGTTATATTTTCGGGGTGCTGATGGTCTAGTTGATATACACATGCTGGTGAGAACACATCACGAGGTACGATCATGCTGCTTCTCGGTGCTTTTATCTGCTTCGATTGCTTCCTGATGCTGCGAACTGGCATTGACAGCGCTGAGGTATGTGTCTGATAGACAATCGTCAATAAGGAAGGTACTTCAAGTAAACTCCCACTTACTCCAAAACAAGCTGACAACACTGACGACAACAAACTGGAGATGATGCGGTACGATAGCGAAGTTGATGATTTGGGTGGGTATAAAGACGCCCCTGTATATATTTGAGCACATGATGCGTAGACAACACCGCAAATCTTACCAATTACGAATTAACGTTGGGGTGTATGCCTGTGAGATATGTGAAACGGTACCAGAGTGCAAGGGGAGTGTAACTTACAGTACTAATGCGGTCCTGTGCGCCAGAAATACCTTTTCCCTCTAGAATACTCATTGTGCCGAAAAAGAATCCGACAGCCACTAGAAGAGTGAAGAGAGTGAGAAACACAGTAGATCTTCCCACATGGAGTCAACGAACCGGGAGTCAGGATCGCCTGGTCGAGCCAAACCTGCAAAAAGGCGATCATTCCCTCATGAAGGTTCGAGGAGGTAGTACTCCCATACGCGATACATGACAGCCTTCGTAGGACTGGGGAACTTGATCCGGTTGAGAAGTTGATACCATTTTGTCAATGCTGGACCAAAGAACGCGCCTAATAGAATAAGGCATGAATTAGAATTCAAGAGTCAAGACCATACTCGGCTTATACCTCCATAAAAAGTGAGACGTGCAGTACGCATGAACTGCACAGATGATCAACACCAGTTTCTTTATACGGTACTAGCATCAATACTCACATCATGATTCTTGCCCTGACGCTCAATAGCTTGCTGGGCAATTACATCACCTGCACCAAATAAAACAGCGGCAGTAACAGATTGTGCGAACATAGGTCTTCGGATGAGAGCAGCACTGGAATACTTGAGCAAACAAAACTACGCAAGGTGGATTTGAAACCACCGACTTGTACAACCGAAGAATTGAAGCCATTGTTGAAGAAACCGCTGGTGTAATTAGAGAACTCCAACACGGAGACTTCAAGCTTCAAGGCAATGTGTGAGGACTAGGAACATGAGTTGAGTCGCGGAAGTTGAACTGATGATTATGTAACGAGTGGTACATCCCGGGGCACAGTTTGTTAGCGGTTGAAGCACCGAAAAACTGTGCTTGGATAACTTGTGAAATGGTCAAAATCATGTAGCTAAGCAACAGTCAAGTAAAAAGAATTCAATATCTCTATCTTATAAGCATGCCATTTCCAAACAGTTAGGGGACTGCTGCGCTTCTTCGATTCTCGAGCTGTTTTGGTCAGGTGTGGTTACCTTTGTGCGAGCTATCCCCAGAAAAACACGATGGATCGGCATGGTCACTGGTTTCAGTAAAGTAGCACCTATTGTTGTTAATTTTTCTGATCTACTTACTTAGTCTCATGACTCGCTCAGAGGTAGCTGGTTGTCTTTCAAAACTTGCTGAAACAGGTACCTGCACGGCATGGCTGCTGTGGACGAAAAAATTGATGTATTTATATCCATCATAATGGAAGGCATTGGGAAGGACATAACTTTAAAACTTCGACTGTTGCATTTTGAACATATTTGGCGTCGCACTCCTTGCGTTATCTCATGGAGCACATTCCCGGTATCAAATGCATTTGACAAACCTGTGATATCATATCTGTCAATACGCTAGAACGAAAGGCAGCTCGTCGGTTTTAACAGCGTGTAAGTGTGAGATGCGCCAATGCTCGTAGACCGAAACTTCAAATCAACATCTTATGTTAACTTGAAAGGGAAATATTGTTTCTTGTACTTCTGTGGCCACTATATTGGACCTCGACGTGTGCTGAGTGCGCCCAAGAGCATTTCCAGTATCCACTTGTAGCTGCACAAGTTGGTATCGAAGAAACTTGTGAAAACCAATTCTACCTGCAACTATTTGGTTGTTACGGGCTTGGTCACTGCTGCTGGAACGTCGGCCAGTATCATATGATCCCTGCGCATGACAGTTCGGTCCATCGGGTAATGCTCCGTTGATAATTGCTGCCCGATAGCATAGGGAGTTATATTTGTGTGGTCGGAAGCATAGGCGAACTGCACCCTAAATAAGCACGGCTCCGAGGACTTCGCACGTACTTAGCTTGTACCCAGCGGATGCACAACTGCTGCCATCGCAAATTCAATCAGCAACTTGGCAACTTCATGTGTTCAGTCGAGACATCCAGATGTCAATCTGATACAAAAGTGAGTAGCAACTACGTGTAAAAAAAATTACGGCTAGAATGAAGGACTGCTCAAGTCCAACGTATAGCGGATGGTCGGACACAACCAGCCATTTGGCGATAAGATGACTGGATGGGTGAGTTTTGTAAAGCTTTCCTGGTGGGTCAAGGGCGTTGTCATGTCGAGCAAATTTCCGTACCTTTGGTCTTCGGCTACCTCTTGCTGCTTGCTACCTGCTATAGCGCGGCGCATCGGAGTACTCGTATGTTCACCGTGGGTCACTCGGTGTGTGTGTGAATTGCTCCTCCAGAAAACCGAAATGAAACACCGAATTTGAAACACCCAGGGCCAGCAGCTTTTTATCTAAAGATAGTGGGCCGTTATCATTTCATACATTGTACAGGGCTGGGATGAGGGAGCGAGAACCCAGAAATAACGTGACTTCATGGCTTGAAAAGCCAAGGTTAGATTGACAGAACAATACCTGTTATGAAAAATGATACTTAACTGGCAGCGATGAGAGTGGGAGGACTATGGACTGTGCACAATTACAGACGCAACCAGAGTCTCAGGCCTGCAGAGGTACAAAAACTTAAAAACTCAGGCCAGTTGTTATCGCCTGGGACGACGTGCGTGGGGATTCTTCCACCCGAACTTGGACAGGTTACCCGTTCCGGCCCATTGATCACTTCTTTGACTTTCTAACCAACGCTATCAAGACACCGTATCTCAACAAATGCCAGTGGCGTGATGCGCAATCCCAAACCAGGTTGTTCGTCTCATGTAAATCATCGAGTCGCGACTAACATTATCTCCCCTAATAGGTATTCCAATAGAAGGAAGATTACCGTTCCTTTACTATGAACAACTAATACTCTCACTCATCTGGACAGAAATACTTGCATAGGCCAAGCATAGACTGTAATTCTATCAAGTAGAGGGGGAAAGATAAAATAGAAAATGGGGGAACCACAATCATATCCTGCGATTTTTATTCCAGTCTGGACTCTTCCTCGGAGCTCTGCGCCAGATAATCGGGAGTAGTTGGATCGTGAGTGAGAAGTGAACAGTATGCACGTCTCTTGTATCAGTTCCTGGAAGCTACTGTCACCCGCCCTCGAAACGTTCGCTCTCTCACTCAGATTAGAACTTTATCACGCTATTCACTGCAGCGGAGTGCGTGCGTGCAATTGGCACCGCACACCATACGTCAACGGAGATACGCGAGTTCTACTATTATAAAGGACTGCACAAGATGTGCACACCTGCTGTTGTCCCAACTCTCTCTAGCACAACAAGTCGGCACTGATCATCTAGTCATGTCTTCGAACTCGATTACCGAAAAGGAGGGCGTAAAGGACAACTACTACGTCCAGACTGTCGCCATGGACGGCCCTGCACCCCCTACACAGATGCAGCCCTACCAGAGGACGTTTGGTAACCCTGTACGTTTGCCATGATTTACTCATAGTATGTCGACAGCATTTAATTGGCTTCTAGGCACCTTTGGGCATGCTGGCCTACGGTACCGTCTTCCTGTGCTCGTCAATCCTGACGCTCGCCTCCAAGAACGTCGGCTCACCCAGCTTGGTCATGGTTTTTGCCACCTTGTGAGTTTTCATTATTCACAAATGATCTTGAACTTGACGTAGTCGTTTCCAGCTACGGTGGCATCTCACAAACACTTGTGGGCATGTGGGAGATGTTCCTCGGGTATGTTTCTCATCTCTGTGTGGAGGGAGCTATCACTCACATTTTACATAGTAACACTTTCAGCGCAACGGTATTTACTACCTACGGAGGTTTCAACTTCTCATATGGTGCTCTCTACCTGCCTCAAATCGGCCTTGCGTATGTTGTCGGAAAGCGTTGCTACATGTCCTCCCTGACAACCTTTTAGGGCTGCATATACCGTCGACGGAGTTGTCGGACAGGAGTTCTACAACGCCATCGGCATCTACCTTGCCATCTGGGACTTGATTACGTTCGTCTTCTTGTGAGTCTAAGGGAGTTTACTATTCGCACACAGCTCTAATAACTTGTATAGGCTTGGTGCAATCCGCACGACAGCTCCTATCGTTGCAACGCTCGGATTCACCGTCTGCGCGCTTACTTGTCTTTCTGCAAACGCTTTCACCGGTGCGTTTTCACCTTCCTAGTTTCATGTTCTATCTGACGCCCGATATGCAGGCAACCCGCATTTGGCAACCGCAGGTGGTGCCCTGGGTATAATCGCTTCCTTCGGTGCATACTACGGCGCCCTCTCGCTGTTCTGGACACAGCAGACCACCCTCTCATTCATTCGCCTCCCCCTTCTCGTTACAGCCCCTTCCAATGTCTAAGTGCTGGGTCACGAGTCCTCAACGGATCACGGTTTTTCTTCTTTGATTGCATTTTCAACTACGCTCTCAGTCTTCATTAAATGTTAGCGCGTTTAGATTAACTTCTACGTCTTGCGGGATGAGGTTTAGTGGTGTAGAGTGGAGTATGATACAACTATTTCTTATGTTTGTCGCGGTGCCAACTTTGGTTCCGGGTTGATGGTAATATAGATCACAGAGTGATATGACTACAGATTTTGTTCATCTCCAACTAAGCTGTGAAGGACGGTAGGGTTTCTTAATGCTCCAGCGATGGAGACAGTTCTTCTGGCCCTGAGAGTCATAGACCGTTGAAACTTGATCAAGACAAATCGATCGTAAGGCTCATCCTAAATGGCTATCATCCGAGGTCGTTTGGGAGGCCACGAACGTTCGTCCGAAGCTTTGAAGCGCGACCGCCTTGGATCTCGATATTCAGGCGCATCGTCACCAATACCACCGAATCGAGAATCATCGGGCATCAGTGACACCTTGACATTACGAGCATGACGGCTCCGCGCCAAATCGCTAAGGTCCCCGGTCGATGTCTGATACATGGCTCCTCGACAAGCCTTGGCGGGCGGCGCATGACAGCGGAGACAACATGTAACATGTGTGAATGCCGCACCTACATTTGGCTACCTACGCTAATGTGGCTCGGGCACAATATATATTGCCAATACCTCGATTGCTCACCCTGGACGGTAGTGCAAGTATTTGGCGAACGCCTAAAGCAGAGAGGAAATATATATAGAGGAAGATTGCCAGAAAGATGCAGGATGAAGTTAGTAGAGTACTATACAGATTGTCATTGCGACTGAATCATGCTTGTACTTACAGAACATGATGATATAACACATGAAGTGGGGGAATCCGAGTCGAATTGTAAGTGATATACAAAGCGTTGACTCTTCAATCGCGATAGAGGGTTGATTAAAGATAAAGATAAGTATTCTGAGGGCGCCGGTGAGCATATCCAAGCTCTAGGCCTTTGAATATGTCTTCAAGTCTTGCTCAATTCAACAGTGAACGTATGTAATCTACAAGGCGTTGGGTACGCCGCGCCCAGCTATCCGGAGAAAGTGAACCATTCACGAAGTCAATTGGAAACATGATAATCTCTTGTAGCCCGAACCGACCAGTGTGAGATGAAAATCAACAAACCGCATCCGACTATTCCTAAAAGTATGATGGAATTAGATTTAAACACCAGGAAGGAAAATGCGTATACCATCCTGAGTCGATGATACTCTGAGCATCGGAAGGGATAAACCAAAGAGTACTCACCCCGCATAAGTATGTAGTGCATTTAGAAGACTATGTAAAATCGTGAGCGCTCTGTCACCAAATGTTTTTGTCGTTTTGGTAACAAACATGAACTGCACAACAATTGTTAATGCGAGTACAATCCAATAGAAGGTATCTCAGACGGTGCTACTATTCGCAGACACATTGTCATATTTATGGTTTTGTCCAGCGAGCAGGGGATGGAGCGTCTTATCTACGAACACCGCCGATCAGAACTGTGGGCCTTCTTGAGTGGAAACGTTTTCAGTGGCAGCGGTGTTGAGCGCATTGAACAACTCAACTTGCTCAATTGTTTCACCTTCGGAAGTAGGTTGAATGCATCTCAGATCAGGTGAATAGGTGATTATTTGGGCTGTAGCGGTCGACGTGGCATCAGGAGACAAGAGGCCGTCGGGAAGCACATAAAAGAGACAGTCTGATAAACCAACATCTATCGTTGGAAGGATGAAGGAGAGCCTACCTTTTCGGAGCCGTTCAACTCCGGAGAACATGATTGGATGGACCCCAAGTGTGAAAAGCTTAAGAGAAATTCTGCGAAGAGTCCAAGCACATTGGGTGCCATTCAGCGTGGTCCTATGCGCGAAGAAGCGGATGTTTCGTTGGTGAAACGCAGAGGGCCCGATTCATCGAGCTCCGTTCGTTTCAGAGGCCTGGAACAAACATAATCAGAGAGAAAATGGACGCATGGGAAACCACGAGTGTGAAAGGTGTTGCACACTCGCTCACTGCAACAATCGTTGTCAATCTGGCAGTTGCATATGTATGGGGAGGAGCATGGAGCATTTTTTTTAGGTTGATGGGCCCCATCATTCTAGATGATGGTGCTCCCCAGACTTGCCTCATACCTTTCTCCAAACCAGATCCCGATGACTCAAACACGAGAATATCGGACTTGGGGATAAGACCTTCCCTTTGACCATAGTCTCCGGGCCCACCCGGCTACTCCCGGTTGATTGCAAAGCCAATGCAGGTCGTCACCCGCGACATTGTTTAACTTGTCTTCCTTCTTGTATAGGCCTGGCTAGGAGAACCTATTTGATCCCACAAGAAATGATCGAAGGGAGGCAAAAGGGAGGCGACTTATTCACTTGCATTTTGATGTATCGCAGTACGGGCGATAAACAAACAGTAGGTGCAAGGGTCAAATGGTTTCACGTTCACTCCGGAGACAAGGTACGTACTACGCGCCACCTATTTTGTTGTAACAAGCAGAATGCAGGGAGATCTAATGAAGACACCAGCAAGTCAACAGAAGCTTGACGACACACGATATATCGATACCTAAGGTTTCCAGCGCTATGACGGTAGCCTCGCTGAAGCTTCTAATCCATCGCAAAGTATGTCATCAATCAGATTTTCCTGTGTATCAAACAACAAAAGCGATTAGCTTCCTTCAATTCCTACTATGCAATGTGAACTCTCGACATACAAAAGTACGAGAGCCTCGGTCTTCACAAGGTTCAAGATGGAGTCATCACCTATCCGAGTCACAGGAGGAGACATGGACGGGCTCCTTCAAGGGGGTCTCTCTCCCTCTCGATATCTAGGAAATCTGTGATGTGCCAGTCATCACAAAAGAATCCAGGTACACCATTTGACAGTCTGCGGCGACCTCTCAGACGTGCCAAGGGTGGCGTCATTTATTGATGATGATTGCGGCAGGGACCTGAAGGTCTGAGCGCTGGGACCTGTCAGTTTAACTCAATTACACCGCTTAGCTTTGACGGAGGTCGCCAGGCTATATAAGTAAGTGCTGTTATAGGGATGCTCAATTCTACAATGTCGTTGTCGCTGTGCACTTGATCTTACGGTCATCCTTTCGTAAGTTACCTACACGGACCCTAAACCTTTCCTAATTTGTCCACCACCGCTCGGCTAAACCTTCGCATGGGAGTTCTAAACCTTGTCGCAGAGTGTCCTCGTCCTAATCCTCACTGTACAGTAGCTACCTAAACCTTTTCATGTAGTAGTGTTCCTAAACCCTTCAATGCATCATCAGCACTAAACCTTATCATGTAGCATTGCTAAACCTGCTCTTAAATCAGATTCTTTTGAATATTTCAACATGTCTCATTAGTACCGAAGATACTATATGAAAAATCGCTTACATGACTCAAATATTGCCAGAGAAAAACAGACACTAGGTACTTAACAAAACTACATGAAAAGGTTATTGAGCATCCCTATACTTAGTGTCTCGGTAGTTGCCTGCTGGTGTTGTTCCCACACCCTGAAACGAAGAGCTCTGCCAAATTCCAACCATAACGTTATACTCACCGTAACGGCATCTGCGACCGACTTGGGCAGTGCAGTGATGATGATCAAGGTCCTGTGCAACTATATTGACTAAGAACCCAAGAAACTCAAAGATGGAGTCTTCAAACTGGCGCTGCCATCAGACCAATGTATAATTTAAAAGGTGCAATCCTGTGCATGTAAGGTCAGTACATTCCCACTGACACTAGCATACTCTTCCCCGAAGTATAGTTCACTCACAACTATTATTTCTCTTGCTAGTCACTAGACCTATAGCACAGTGTCATGTACAATCATCACGATAGCGTGTTCCTTGACACAGAGGTGAACCCTTCGAGTTCTGGCGTCTAATTCAAACATTTATGTTTTTTTTTTCAGGATCAATTGGCTTCGCTTCGCGGGCAAATTAGTGAAATCAAGGCGCACATCGACTTGCTTATGATGCAAAGCGCCGTTATACGGGAGCGGATGTGTCTTCTTCAGCAACAACAGGGTGCCGAATTGCTTACAATAACGAAGCGACGGGATCAGCCATGTCCGGAGACCAGCTCTGTCAATTTCCTTGACATGGAGGAGAATATTCAGGATTCCGTCGTTTTAGGTGGCGCAGATGACCTTCTAGCGTCTCTCCCCAGCTCAAGATCAATAGTGGTAGGTGACAACTTGTGTTTACTAGTAGCCCCTTCATCTCTTACACGATGGGTACTTCTTACAAGACCATACCTTCTGATAACTCAGTCGTTGTTCAAACACCCACGAAATCTCGGGGCGGCACTTCCAAGCTGAGCGCCAAACCGGGAAGATACAAGCCAGGACGTCATGAATTTCAGGGCATGTCTGCACGGCATGAACCTCCTGCTTTGTTCCAGGGGTGGTTGGAAGTCTCTGGCAGCATTTTCTGAACTTCTGCTGCGGTTATTTTGATGCGGATGATCTATGATATATACTGATAATGATGAGTACGCATATATCCGCCTTCATACATATTTTGATTCCCAAGTCTTGTGTAAAGTAAGATGATAGGGTCGTGGTGTTTCTTCCAGTGCACTTATTAGCATATTTATCTGTGAATGAGTCTATACGTTTAAATCAAGCTTTTCTAAGGTCTTGGCTGTATGAGACTTTGGATGCACGCACGCACGATGCAGGTAGGAAAGGCACGCTTTTATATAGGCAACTTATGCGGGTGATGCGCGGGGCATGTATGTATACAGTTTGTATGCGCAAGATGGCAGGATAAAAGAGGGCATTTATAAAGGCCAAGTGGTGTCGCCGGGTGGTTAGCATCGGCTGTACTTTGGAGTCTACACATGGGCGACAGCGATGCTGCAGACAGTTCGATAGACATTGAGCCACGGTCTACAAAAACAACTCCAGAGTCAACGTCTTGTGTAGTTAGCCTGCAATTTCGTGGTCTCGAAATAGAATACCCATTTGTCTTCGCCACTCCTTAGCGGATGTCCGCCCCAATAGAATTGTTTCCGTCGTCCGTAAGTCCATCTTTTTCGCTCTGGAATCGTCATTGAAAGGAACATAATGAGCTCGGTAGTCGATTTAAAAAGTGATTTTTGGACGAGTTTGTAATGGGGTAAATTGACGAAGCAGAAATGCAGTTCCTTACCGCCAACAAGAATGTATCCCAGCAGCCTGTCTTCTCGAATGACCACGCGCTTTGGAAGCCTCTCTGTGTCATTTACGTGTCCAAGTAGTAGTGTCTCGATAGCCGTCTGTCAAAACATCAATTGAACATGTGAGTGACTTCAGGTTTGGCATGTGCCATGGCTCATGCATGCTTACCGTGATATCGTGCTGCTCTATAGCAAATATGGCCAGTTCCGCCTTCGAAGGTCTGGAGGTTAAACACGGTCAAGACTCTAAGGATAAAAATGAAACTATCTCCTGCAGTTGACTTGTTACCTTGCGCTTCTGCTTTTGATGGTAACTTGTACGACTGTCCCGATAGCACCACCGAGACTCGATAAGTCGGCGGTAGCGTTGTTGTGCCGTTGGGCCTCAAGGTATAACAGTCGGGTCTTGTTGAGAGGTAGCTTGTATCCTGCCATCGTAAGTTATGTCTTCAAGTTGAACTTCGCCGGCGCTGCTCGATGAACGTTCAAGGGTCGTGTCGTTGACCGCATTTCTTGCTTACATAATGCCACAATTTCTTTGGCTCAGTTGCCGCTCCCCACTTATAGCAAGGCAGATAAGCACAATAAGTAGCCTGTGATGGGTGTTCTCAGTGCTTCTGCATTTTGAGCTTGAAGAGTAATTAATTGTTCAAAGTATTCGAGATGAGCACCGACGACGGACCGACACGGTGGTACCGAGGTCATGCTAATGCGCATACTCGAGGCTGCTGGGAATGATATCGGTGTATCACCACATACATCTACTCCACCATCGTCAGTTCGACCAGATTAAATGATTTGGTATGGTACACGTGTGCAGGCTCGATACAAAACTACATGATATCCATGTGTACAATGCGGTATGTCGGTCGGAACAGTGATAGTACATGAAACAGGAGAAAGGAATGTAGCCAGCCTGTTAAATAAGATGGGAGGGATGATGCGACTACTGCAGGGTCGGCTCCTCCGCATCAGGCGCGAAACGGAGTCGTGCGAGGAGTATCGTATCCAAGGTCTTGGTCTGGTGCGACCGTGACACCTTACTAGTAAAGGTGGTCCTCGTGGGGAAGGACTCCGTACCATCAGACTTGACCGTGAAAGTGCCCCATGGACGGTGCGATTTGCGCGAAGCGAAAACATTGAAGTACGCCTCTCCTGACGAGATGGGATCAGTGACGAAGAGAGCGTAGTCAGGCGCGCTAATAGTGCCGGTGACTGTAGAACAGCATCACTAAGACTAAGCTGACAGAAGTAGAGATTGGAATATACGTACCGAAGAAGACATCCTCTTTCTGAATAGAGTGATGTGGCGCGTATTCTTGCAGGATGTTGCGGATATTGTCTTTAAACCACCGCGTAGCTGCGGGAAGACTCTCGTTTGAGAAATTCTGGCGCTCGTAGCGCTCGGCGTATACCCCAGCTGTCTTCTTACCAGCGTGCACGGTAAATGCTTGCCTGTGAGATACGTGCTCCCTGCAAATGTTCAACACCAAATATACACTCATAAGCCAGTAAAACGCACTCTTTATGACCGCCGCCACGGTTGAAGATGCCTGACAGCGCACTCGAGCCGTGTTTATGACCGTGATGTGTCTTCCGGATGCTGGTACTACCGTAATCCAGCAAGGGAGGTATGCATTTTGTTACATCACCCTCGGCCTTCTTCTTGCCTCCAATCTTGATGGCGTTGCACAGGGTGATAAACTCCCCGTCAGGTTTGGAGACATATCCCACAGCACCCACTTCGACGGGTGATGGATACCAGAGCGGCGTCGTGACTGCAAACAACGAGCATCCACATACGTGATCGGATCATCGGGAAAAGGCGAACAGAATAACGTACACAATTCTCCATACCCATGTGTGTCTTTGGCCAAAAGTCTGTAGCGCCTCTCGTTTTGCATGGCCTGTGCCCACGCGTTCATGGACATCTCGGAAAGGATACTTTCGGTTGTGTTGTCGACGGGGGTGCTGGCGTCGTCGAAAGCGTCCAGCTCCTCGCAACACGATGTCTCGCTGGACATGGACGACTCTGGAATGTCCTGCGAGCCAGAATCTGTATCTCCGGTCTCAGATCCGAATGCAGATAACGTGTTGTAACCAGCGGACATCGACGAGGTGTGTGCTAGCCAAGAATGGATTTCACGGGGCGGTGTGGCAGGAACTCGAAGGTCAGGAGAGGGGCGGTCCGGGAAGCTGACGGTTGGCGAGTTCGCCGGACCACCGGGCGTGCAGCCGTCTGCACCGCAAACAAATACAGAATCACGACAGCTGAGAAGCATAGCGATTGCCATGGAAAATGACGAGCGACAAGGAGGGTCACGTGCCCAGCAGCAGTGGATGACTGGCAAAACGATACTGGCAAGAGGACTGCTAGAAATCTCTGGGCGAGCGTCGTGTTCTAGAGACACATAAGCAACGTTGAAAGTTAGACACGATACCTTGAACGTACCAAGCACAATCCTCTTTACGTCTTCGTCGTCTCGGGTGCCATAAGGAATGTCGCCCATATTGAGGATTTCGACGCAGCAAATGGCAAAAGCGTAGACGTCCGCTTGCATTGTTGGCCTTGGGGCACCGTCTAAAAGTTCTGGTGCTTTCCATCTCGGAGTTCCCTCTGTGTGATCAGGTCGTCAGAAACAAGGCATTACTTCAATAACTGACATACTTAGTTGGTGACACCCGCTTCGCCTATAGGCCTCATCCTTGAGTTCGCTCTGGCCAAAGTCAGCGATGGCGCAGCTTCCTGCCCTGTTCATGAAAATATTCGCGCACTGTTCCGTGATATAGGTGAGCAAGTGTTGAAACGTCGTATCGGTCGCGAACCTTCAAATCACCATGCACCACCCCCTCGGCATGCAAGTATTCCATCCCGCGAGCGATCTGACGCATGAGACGAAATAGATGCTCTTCATTTCCGCGTGGAGTGGCATAGTCATCCCGCGCTGCGGCCAGCAACCACTCCACAAGGCTTCCGCGTTCGTAAAGCTCGCTGACGATGAACCATGGTTTGGATCCCTGAGCGCTGCTCGCTCCGAACATACGAACCACGTGAGGGTGCCTGAGTCGGCGCCAGAGCTGAACCTCTCGGCGGAACGCCGTAGCTGGGGTGAAATCGTGCAGAACCTTGATGGCGACCACTCTATCGCGCCAGGATCCGGCGTAGACTCTGGAGAATGATCCTTGGCCGATCATCTCGAACCGGTCGACCTCGTACCTGCGCAACTCTATTAGTACATGAGTATGGCATGAAATTGAGGCGGGACTCACCGCGTGATCGTCCATGAAGGAAGCTCCCATGGTGCGACAAAATTGCCAGTGTCGCCGCGCACCTGCATGCAGTGCAGCTTTGACATGGAGACGATACCAGCATCCAGAAGTTCCATTTCAGCCAGAGTACCATCGCTGACTACGGTGGGCGTCCGCGAGAATGCATTGCGCAGCGACTCTAACTGTCGTCGCATCGCCTTCATGGTCTCGACGACTTCGTTCCGATCAATCTCCAAACCGTTGAGGACGTCGGCATCGCATCGCGCGGTGCCGATAAAGTCCGGGAGATGATCGAGCTGGAACTGGTCATGTTGGAGTTCATTATCCAGATTATCTTCAGGGAAGATAGGGGGTAACTCGCGATGAATCTCGCCCTCGGTGGTCGTTAGACAGTGGACAGTCTCTGGAAGTGAATGCTTCATGTTGCACTTCGGGCCTAAAACGCATGTTGCAGACGTCTCAATGTCCGCAATCGGTGGTGCAGGTGCCAGCGACGTCGTGGTGCTGTGCTCCAAAACCGCCGACTTCAGCTCTTCAACCTTCCCGTCAAGGCATTTCACGTCCTTGACGATGTTTACAGAGACCGTTGCCTGTAACGCGAGTTGTCACATCAGATGGTGAAAATGTTAGAAAAAAGACTGGCATACTGTGAATCTCAGCCAAGCATCCATCAAAGCCTGGTCGCAATTGCAGAGTTCTTTCGCAATTTCAGCTCTCCTGATGAAGCGTTTGAGCATCGGTCGACGGCTGATTCTGCAGAGAAACCTCTCAATCTACGATTTACGTCAGTGACAAAGCTAGAGCAGAGCCAGACAGACAGACAGTAAGAACATACCTGGAAGATGACTTCTCTGAAGACGTGGAAAGCCGCGTCGAGTTCCTTGCCAACGAAAGGACCGACCCCTTCGATCTGCTCACGCACGAAGTACAACATTCCGGCACAACGTTCCACCAGGCGAAGGCAAGAAAGTCGATTCGACTGCAGGATGACGTTGAAGGGTGATGTCAGGAACGATGGGGACGAGTAGCCATGCATAACACAAATCAACTCACTGAAAGTTGCTCGCATGCCTCCCAGATTATTAGGAGGGTTCGCGACGCCTCCAGGAAAAAGGGTACCGGAACAAGCGCGACGGCGTCATACGTGCATTCCAGAATGGTCTTAAGAACAGGGAGTGCTTCATTAGCAATTGTCCCGAGGGTCGAGACAATGCCTAAGAGGACGAAATCAAATTTCCTTTCGGATTAGCGAAGAGAGACAACATACAGGAGACCGTGGAATTCTTGTTCACATGTTCAGCAGTTAGCTCGTCTCGCGTCATTACTGAGTAGCACGCTAAGATAACATTCTGCAAAGCTACACGTGAGAAGGTACAAAAAGGGACGAGGAAGGACTCACATCCTGTGCCCTCTGGAAACCATCTCGTTCGGCGCCACTAAGGCGAAGACTTTGAGATTGTCTGTTTGCTGCCTGCGATTCATCGCCCACGACGATGCGCTGTGAGAACGAATACCGTCGAAAGGATTTAAAAACACTCTTGGATACCGTTGCCGCTCTCTCATCTTCCGGGATTCCGACACCCGACGACCTGAGCGCCTTACGCTCGCGAGCTTCATTGTCGGATGGGACAAGCACCACCGTGTCCGGTTCAAGCGGCTTCAGCCTTTCATCATATTTCACTCTCGGCTCATCCTGGCATACAAATTCTGCGGGGGCCCACCGCTGATCTGCGTCCCATGGAACTGTCAGATTCCACCAGAGCCTTGGCGGGTGTCCTGGATGTGTGACATCGCTCTTGATATCAATAGCAAGATCTACTCCGTCGTAGTCGCAATCCGCGAAGGAACTACTAGGTTGAAATTGGAGTGAAGCACCACGCGGGAGACCAGAGCGGACGGGCGAAGACGGAAGCACTGAGTTTCTATGACCTACCAACGAAGGGCCGTGCGCGACAGAGCTAGACCTTGAGCGGATTGGAGACCCACCGCCAATCGCAGGAACGTCGTATGATAACGATCGCTTGTGACTCGAATAACGTGCTCTACCATAAGGCGGTGAGCTTTCCAGTACAGGAGAGCTTGCAAGTGAGGGCGTCAGATATCTAGAGAGTGGAGGCGACGAAGACTGGTCAAAGGACCGAGACGACGAGCGAGGGCGCACAGGCAACCCAATGGTAGGACTGGTAGGGGTACAGTGCGTGGCAATGGTAATCCTCGATTGCTCAGCGGTATTCTGTCTAAGCGATGGCTGGATGTCGGATAGTCCGACAAGACGATGAGCGACATCCGAGGAACGGACTGGGGACTGCGGGACGGCATTGAGCTTGTTTTGAAAGCTGAAAGAAGGTCTGCGAGCGTGTGGCGGAACGATCGCGCTGCTTGGGCTCTGCAGTGGAGATTGCCGATGACAAGATGAAGACGGATTGAGCGGGGAGGAAACATTGACGTTGGTGTCTGTCGGGTTGCAAGGTTGCAGTCTGAGCGCAGCTGAGTCTCGCGGAGAGGCTCCAGGGGACGACACCATTATGCCAAGATATGATGGAAAGTTGTAAACGAGCTTGAGGTTGAATTTATACAGTAGATAGACGTGAAGAAGGGAGAAGGGACGGGTGAAATTGAACAGACGGGCGGCTGCCTTTATACCCTTTCGTCTGAGCAGCGATGTTGAGTTCCAACCCAATTCCAAACTGCATTGCAATACTAGACTTGCCTTTTTGAGGTGTGATCGGCGATTGCTAGCATCGAGAGTCCGTAGATATTCTGCGCCGAGGAGCCATCCGGGAAATGACGCTCGTTTGCCACAAAGGTACTGAACTAACCGTACAGAACGAGTATCAAAAAGCACCAGGGATGGATCGAGGCTTCCTGCCGCATCATAGCGCAGAATAATCCTGATAGGATTGTTGAGGCTAGGAGACTCGCCTGAGTATTACTACACTGATTGACAATGATGTATTCAATGATGGCCGGCGGCGTCAGGATCTAATGTTTAACACTAGGATCGCGACACGGGAGATACTGAGAGGCTCGACATCCAGCAAGACCGACGGATTAAGCTGCTATATCCATACTAGTCTGATCCAGCGCAATGAGATGCGGAATGGTGATCAAGGTATTCGGAGAATGAGTTCATAAGCACCGGTCAGCCATCTGCTTTTGCTGTCAAGAATGAAGGGTCCCTACATTTGGTACGAGTAGGTGGTGTCTGTACCTGGCTGCACTCGGGGACATGTCACCGGTTGCATACTTCAAGTACTGACGCAGAGGGGGTAAGGGCCATATTTTTATTACTGCCTAGCAAATTTGAACGCAAATTTCGGGTCCGAATGTGGCGTCGGACAAACTCGGACAAATACAAGATCGAAGCATAAGCTTTCAAGTGCTTACTTACTTATAGGTCAGACCAGTGGTCATGGCTCCGTGGCAAGATTCGTGTACGTACCATAAAATACAGATCTACATGTTTGGCTGGCGGTGAGCACTGAGCATGGTAGGAGGAAAAATCAATCAGCGACCTGGCTCTGTCTACTTGTTCAAAGGTAAGTACATACATCTGATATCTGAGTCCTTCTAGTAACTTTTAAAACTTGCACATACTCACATTAGATTGTGCGGGAATCAGGCACCGTCTTTTACCGGAACACTGCACATGTATTTTGGTGTAGTCCATCCCTTTTTCGATACCTACTAGTCAGAGCACCCGCTTTCGGTCCTCAGACAAGCTTCAAGCTCAAGGTCTAACATAGGCTGGCAGTCTTATGCCAGCATGCTAAAATTAGTTCGGTGGGGCTTCCTCGATGGTTCTCGGTTGGCGCAACTCACACATCTATATATCCAAAGTATGACCCATCCTCGGCATGATCTGCTCCGTATGTCTCTTTGAGCTTGGTGAGTGAGAAAGACGTATTTATTCGTACGAGATATCTTACCTGCTAGTTATCATTATATCCATGTTCATTCAACCCGTGCATTTATGTTTCACTGGGAGACTCGAGAAAACGCTCACACATGGCATGGAAGTTTTCTCTGTTTCCGTTTTGCTAAGTGCATTCTAATGTGTTGGGCGATTTCGACCGTGATTATTCAGGTCTTACTTCCTGTGCGTACCTTCGATGCTATGTGCTGCCTAAATTGCTGACTTTTCTACCCAACTATTCAATGCGGTAGCTCGAATGTGTAGAAACCGCAATGCTCGACTTGTGAGACGCCAAAAATATGAATGGTTCTAGAGGTCGCTCTGATATTCTTTCCCAAGGTTTGACATCGTACTGCGATACACTCTTGCCTGCCGCATCTTATAAACCGTAGCGTGACTACCCCGGAGTTCGATGTACGATAAAAATACGTTTATCGAGGACGAGGGCGCCATGAACCCGACAACGCTACCTGAAGTACTTGCTGTATGCTCGCCTCGTCTCGCAGTCACTGGTCGTAGGTGATACAACATCACTGTGTGATTCCACGTGGAATTAGAATCGGCCTGAACTGCGTCACGAAAGATCGCAACTTGGATTGTGATGCATTTGTCTCAAGCATGTAGCCTGGAGGACGTGGACGGCTTCAATGTTGAGTTTCTGCTTCATGCATCAGGTTTCAGTGTTTGTGGCAGGTTAATACATGATCCCAAGTTGAGGAGTATGCAACGGCGTGCGCAATAGAGAGTATGGTTTAATGGCACGCTCTAATTTTTTTGCGTACGACTCCAATGAGGTATAGACTACATATTAAAAAAGGTGCCCTCCGTGTGTGTTACGACAGTCTAATACATCGAGGGAGATTGTTGGTTCATTGGCTCGAAAGAAGGGAAATTTTACTCACAGACTCAGCTGTCACTTTGGTAAGAATTACCATCCTCTCCTCGTCTAGTACAATGCTCCAAAGGGAGGCATCGAGACACTGGTCATGGATCGCTTCCACGAAGGGGAGGTATGTTGTTATCGGCACATCTGAGTCGAGAGCCGTTGTCGTAGGTTCCCGAACGACCTTGCCGATGCCACGCGCCACGGCGGAGGGATTGAAATCGGTCATATGCAGTCGGAACGTTGAATAATTTCGATCTAGAAAGGGAACGGCCCGAATAACACGAGATCCTCCGACTCCAAAGGAGAGCACATCTTCCCCGTCGAAGCAGCGAGAATTCTGTGGACCCCATGATGACCATGGAACGGATAGCCCATCTTTTGAGGTCACATCGAACCATGCCAGAGGGATATCCATGAAAAATACGCGAGCGGATATAACAAAAATAGACGAGGGACAGGACCACACCACGGATATGACTCGATCTGCTGGGTTTGTCGTCCAAATCCAAGTATCATCTGGTGACTTGAGGCGTGCACAGCCTTGGGCACTATGGTACACCTCGGGAAGTACGAAGGTACCAGAGTCCTTATGAACGGGCAGGATAAATCTTGCCTGAAGCCGCGGCGTCTTTGACAAGTCTTCGATGTCGTATAGGTGTATATGGCCATCTGTTGAGAGAGCCAACAGTTTTTCCTTGGTGAGAAAACGAATGTCGCACAACCCGTAGCCTTCGCTGGTCACATATACGTCCTAATTAATGGTTCAAATCAGATGTGTGAATGAAACATGGAACGAGACACCTACATCAGATGTACCACCTTGGTGCCAATTCGAGACGTGCAGCGACCAGTATGAGTCGCCATGCTCAGCAAGGCAGACCACAATGCGATTCCCGAGGACAGAGACAGCAACATCAAGTTTCTGCGCTTCACCGCAAGCGGGCCTGCCAGCGACTACACGGGATCCATGGGCCAAAGGATGTTCCTCTCCAGTAGATATCGTGCAGAACAGTATTTTGTACTTGAAGTCGTATGTTCTGCCGTCGATCGGAAATTGGATCATGACCATGAGGTCCTGCGATTGTTCCATATAAAACAATGCGCGGAAACCGGAATTCGGACCATTGAGATTGAGCCATCGACTGCCAGCACATGCCGTGTATGTGTTAATATCCACAGCGTGAGACTCGGCATCCGCATCGATAGACCAGTTAGAAAGATTGAGTTGGTGATGCGTGATGGAGTTGGAGTTGCATATGTGCGGGAAACGAAGCGATGTCGCTTTCGTGACATCAAGCTCGAAAGAATTCCACGCGTTCGCCTTGTCTCGGAGGGTACGCAAGCACTCCGCTGTGGAGACAGTATGTGGTCGCGGATGAACTTGAATTAACCTTTGGACATCTAGTTCGATGATGTATTGAAGTTTGACCGACAATTTGACTGTATTGTACATTGATCGGCAAGTCTGTAACAAGTCGTATCCATCCGTTAGTGCCATAAATTGAAGGATGGATGAATGCAGACTCGCCAACGCGCAACGTAAAATCGCAGTAGATGAAAGGAAACTGAGGATATGGCAACGCAACTCCTCTGGGATATCTTCTAGAGTAGCCCTTCCAATACGAGCGGGCATCGTTCCACAAGAAATGGGAGGCTCTTGGTCCATCATCGAGGAAAGAGGGGCATCAGTATTAGACAAGCGATGTGATGGTGGAGTAAGAGGGGGAGTTGGAGGGACCGGCGCCTTGAGCTGACGACTGTGTGGATCGCCATGAGTACAAGACTCGATTTGATCCTGAACAGAAGAAGATAAGGACGTTGTAGTCAGAAAATTTCGACAGCTCACCATTTGTCTATCGAGCAGTTCTTTTGAGTAACCCAATAACGAGTTAACGACGTTTTTGATGAAGTTGTAGATCATAGTAATAAAATGAGTATGGGTGAAAGTGTTGGGGTTGGTTAAGATATTTCAGAGTACAAAAAAACATAACTGCGAGCATAGTTTTGAGTGAGCGATGATGTTCGGATGACGGATGAGCGGAACATTCAGATGACCTCATTTCGGGGCACAGCCACTTCGACCTGTGCTCCTGGACCTATAGGAGCAAATACAGCTACACATGTTCGCAAATACATGGTGGATAAATGTGTGTATGATCGGGCAAATTGCAAGTAAGTAAACCACCATGCATGCATGCATGCAAAGACAGCATAGACAGACGAATAGATATGCAAGGTCGGTGCGGTACGTCTTCACTGGCAGTACTTATCACAGAAGTCAGTTGTGCCGTACAATGCTTCTAGCCAGCGCTGCATTCGTGCTCATATAAAGTACGTTGTACTGCAGCGATTGATTTAGTCTCTTTTGTACTACACTGTATATACTTTATAATTTCTAGAAACGAGGCATCCATGAGCACTGGCAACATCTTCAAGTGGTACCTTGCATCCCGACACACAGATCAGGTGCCATGCATAATCCAAGTTCGGTCTGAGCTACTCGTAACTCAGGTCATTTCAGGACTGTCTAGCAGTGCATCTAACCAGGCCTGCAGCCTGACGGTCTTGTCAGCGTCACACCATGTTCGGAGCTCCTATTTCACTCATCTGAAAGCTGGCCCGTCATCAAGAGCCCGAAGGATGTTACAATCAGTGATGAGGGCTAACCGTTTCTCCGAGTCGGCACTAATAACTACTCTATCAAGACCGCTGCGGATATGTGGTTCTTTGTTGCACCTGTTGCAGCTCAATTCTCCGGGTCTAGCGGCTCAGATTTTGGGACTTCATGTCTATTTTAAATCGCGGATTATCATGTTCGAGCCGTAGCTATAGTATAGAGAGCTTCGACTCTCCAGTGTGTGAATTCGTTAGCCTCACTTCCTCTCATAAAATATATAACCAGTGCACCGTTGGTTCCTCAGCATCACGCTGAGCTCGAGCCTGACGAAAAAGTTAGTGTCCTACTCGCCAGAGGAGACGCGCACATGGACCGGTGATGTTTCCGGTTTCGTGACACGTGCATGTGTTACGATGTCGAAACTTCTTTTGATTACCGTCCCATTCGGCACTTCCTTGCTGACTTATTTGCCTGCCTCGTGGACTATTGGTATGGAAGGGCCGGGAAGGCTACTAATGCGATCAGGCGACAAGGATGGCGCAAGGACGTAATTTGATCTGTGATGTCGGGATGCAAGGTACCACTTGAAGATGTTGCTCATGGATGCCTCGTTTCTAGAAATTATAAAGTATATACAGTGTAGTACAAAAGAGACTAAATCAATCGCTGCAGTACAACGTACTTTATAACAGGAGCTCCGAACATGGTGTGACACTGACAAGACCATCAGGCTGTAGGCCTGGTTAGATGCACTGCTAGACAGTCCTGAAAGGACCTGAGTTACGAGTAGCTCAGACCGAGCTTGGATTATGCATGGCACCTGATCTTATGGAACTTTGACCAATATGTGTACTTCGAGCCTGAGCGACCGGTGAGAAATAAAGAACAAAGATACGAACCTAAAAAGGTTCCAGGGGTGTGACATGAAGGTGAAGGAATGACCTGAAGTTTCGGTATCGATGACGTGAATGCTCTAGCCAAGTACTACAGGAAAAACTGGGCGGAGATGAAGATAGTCACGTTAAAGGTTCTGGAATATGTGGACGTGCTCAGTGTGCAAGCACTGGTGTTGTAGTGCCACAGGTGTTGCACTGCCGTTCTGGCAAGCTGTGGTGACAGGCTGAGGGTGGGGCTGAGGGCTGAGGGTTGCTGGGAATCAGACAAGACGGTGATGTCACTGATGTAAAAAAAAACGTACGTCAGCGTCGAGCGCCGAAAAGTTGGGCTGGAGCACAGACATGTAAATATAAGTAATCATTGCAGTGAATATGCTTACTACCCGAGGAAATCAAAGTGGTACTTGAAGACATCTTATTTATTTAGTACATGTGTAATGTACAGCCTCAAAGGGAGACGAGCACATATCAAATACATGTGCGCCTACGTAGATCAATAGTTCTGATCATGATGAACACCGGCCTAGATGTTTCAGCACAGCAGCTTGATCGATGTAATGAAGGCTGGAACCTCCAATCCTTGAAGGAGAATAACAGTAAGTAACGTCAGAGACGAGATGTATACTACTTACTTGCGAGTGGTACCATCACTTGGCCAATGACAGATCACCTATTACGAGCTTTATGTATCGGGCTGCGCACCTCTTGTGCACCATACAATGTGCATCGCCTGGCTGAAGGGAGCCCTGGCGGTGAAATCACTGAAATGAAGGTTCGACTTATCAGTTGTCAATGGAATTGATCAAAATCAGGTTTCTCAGCGCAAAATCTACGTCGCACTAACACCCTGCGCTGCTAATCACCGTATGCATCACCTAACACCAATGATCGATCGATCATCGATCATTTGTTATCCTCCACTCCAGTGAAGACTTGGTTCCGCACGGGGCGGGAGCAAAAAGTGAACCCTAGGGTGATGTGTGACCTGGTACCATTCGACTGACGTTATTTGCATAGTAAATGTTGGACCCGCAAACTGTGTCAGAGAAAGGCACGAATTCTTTTCATGTATTATTGTGCACAGCATCCTCTGCCTTTTTCTCGAATCCTAGTGCCCGTGAATGCCGCCATCTCTCTGCATCCTGCTCCTCCTTCCTGCAGCCCAGCTATGCTGTCGCCGCCGGTTGGAACAGCGCATCAAGATCGGGCGGCACTTCCGTGTCAAGATCCAACGCCAGATTGCAATCACGCTCGTAGTCGACATTCGTTATCTCTTCCCTTCAATCCTCGTTGAATTCCACTTTTTTTCGTCCTCTCGTACCTTGCAGCTCCACCTGGTACATACTACCCTACTATGTATCAGTGCCTACATACATGTTCCTGTCATTGATAGTCATAATTTGAATATTGCGGCAAACCAAAGCACGATCGAGAATTTAAGTTGATTTATGATTAAAATTTTGTGGTATGTAAAGAACAGAACACTGTCAAGGATATGCTACACTACACACCCAAGTTAGCAGCGGCGGTTTTTGTTGGTGGCGTCAGAACTGGTAGTATCGTGGAAGTCGAAGTCGGGGATGTGGATTGGAGTAGCTCGCTGATGTGATGTAGGAGTGGCACGAACGCGGCAGAACAGGTATGCGCGAAGGCGGCGACCTTCGACTTAAGAATGACCAGGAAATAGGTTTACCGAGCGGTGGTTGAGGTCTTTGCTACTGAGGGACTTGCCTTTCTCACGCCATAGAGAACTGAAGTATTCCGGAATGGTAACAGGTCACCATATGCTCAAAATTAAAGCCGGGGCTCCAAAGAATGCGATGACCATATGAACCGCGTATTGATGTATCTGTATAATACCTCGCAACCAGCTTGCTGTATCGATTATCCTTCTTTCTTTTCTTTGTTTTCTTTCATTTCTGTCTAGCTAACTCTGACCCATGGTGAGCAACTGACGATGAGCACACCTCCTGGCAAATCCACCTCTCCTCGTCTCAGCTCGTCACCCTCGTCGTCACCTTCGCACTCACATTCCCTGCTAACCCGCACCCGACCCTTATCATTCGCAAATGTGAACCAATCCTTCTCCACTCTACCCCCAGAGTCTATTCCAAGTGTGCATTCCTCCCCGGGGCATAGCACCATCGATCTATCTCATACCGATCCAAATACCAGAACTCCTACAGGCTCGTATCCCATCCGAATTAGGTACCATTCCCCCGCACCTGGTGGAGGACACGGGAGTACGAGCATGAGAAGTGCGCGCACGATTGCTAACACACCTCGTGACTCCATTCTTCTGTCGCCGGCAAGCACAAGTCGTGATACGTCCCCTACGCCATCTGTCATACTCACTCTGCATCACCACGATGACCGAAAATGCTCCTCGGCACCGACATCTCCTACAGAGAGTGTGTCACCTCCGGCGTCTCTCGTGCCTAAGCAACTAAACGAATACTTATATTTGCATCGTCACTTACAGGATCAGCGCCCTAATTCCACGGGAGATGCAACGCCCCCGAACGGCAGTACCGAGGAAGTGGTGGTCGCGCTCACCGTCGAACGAAAGGAGGGGCTCTGCCTCTCCCTCCAGAGGGAGGAGAGTCGTCTCCGATAGAAGCGCGTTCTCAGTAGTTTCCAGGCACCGATCAGACGCAAGTCTACTCTTTGATGATGTGGAACGGGAAGTTCCATTTCCTTCTTTGTCGCACGCAGATCCGCCCCTTCCACCTTTATCCAGCGACCTTCCTTCTATATCCCGCGAAGATCTTCAGATCCGTGATCTCGGTGAGAAGAGTGTCTGCGACGAAGAGTCACTTTTGTTGTCCTCTCCCGAGTCTCCTTCTGCCATCCTTGGTTCACCCACACTCCCCATCGTACACAGGCTCCCGCGAACCCTCAGGTCATTAGGTGTAGGAATCGAAGAGGATATTCGGGATCATGACATAGAGAACAGCTTTTGGCCGAAGCTATTCGGCATGTCTCCCAAGTCGTCTCCGTCCCCTCTTGCAGAATTGGGAACCAGTGCGTCCCCGAGCGAGACTATCTTGCAAGTGGACGAACAGCTCGTTGTCTCAATGGAGACCTGGGATGGAGAGTCCCTGAATGTCTCTCCTGTTGCCATGTCGTCATCGCCTGCGAAGGGCAAGGTACCTGCACTGCCGAATAAGGCGGTATCCTCGACATCCCCTGGTAAGCACCCTCGTCGCTTCCTCTCTAAATATGATGGTCTGAAATCACGCCAGGCAAACCACCCTTGACGTCTCCTGGGAAAGGTAAGGGGAAGGCCCAAGATAGTGCACACTGTCAAGCCTTCCGCTCCTACACCACAAGAACGTCCGGAATCATGGCGCCACAAGTTCACTCGCCATCAAAGCCCAAAGGGGCGGGAGAAGGAGAGAAATCACAAAGATAGTTGGCTTCGGGCGAGAGAGGTAAGTTTTGTTTATTTCGTGTTCTCTCTCTCTCTGCCTTATTGTGCGTAAGATGAACCTTTCTCGTATCGTCTTGTGTTCGTGGACCAAGGGATTCAAATTTTTTGTTTTTTTTCCTCTTTCTTTTTTATGATAAAAATCTACTGGATGATGTGCCTCATAGCTATCATTCCAGAATGTTTCTCTAGCTTTGAATGCTGTGCTCCCACCTTCTGAGCTCGCGCAGCTCTCAGAAACAGGAAATGAGTTTGCAAACGAGGGAAAGCTGCTCGTGCCACCGCCGAGCAGGAGAATAGCGAAAAAGTCAGTGCCCAGAAACGGGCTGAGACTGGGAATAACCAGGGCACGGAGAGAGAAGTAGGAACGGGTGAGAAGGCTTGGTTGACGGGTAAGTCCTCCTCGCGTGGCAGTTGGATTTGGCTCATTTCGTCATTGTGCCCTATTTTTTGTACTACCGCCCATAACGAAACTCCAGTGAGATCTGCAGTAACAACTGTCTCGCCTATGCTTCGGATTTCTCTTACGATCCTCGGTGATGTTTCCAAACTTACGCCTATCCCTGGGCTCCGTGAAGCTGCGAGGATGTTGTTGGCGGTGTGGGAGGCTGTGGATGTAGTTGAGGTGAGTATCACTCTTTTTTCGAGCAGTGTTCGATATTGAACTGACTTGTTTTAAACATAGACTAACCGCCTCCAATGTCTCCGCCTTACCGAACGCTGTGCGACTGCGATTTTTTCTGTGCGCGCTGAGATTGCGGATGCTGAGAGGGATATGAAGGCCCAGCAAGGTGAGCGTGGGGATGGTGGTGTTGTGGGGCTGGCGGAGGAGATGCAAGGCCCTGTCGGGAAGCTGAGCGATTGTGTTGAGATGGTGAGTGTTTGCATCGCTTTGATTTTGTTGGGGGTCGACAGACCCCTCTCTTCCATGATGAAATCATCGAGTGCCAATGCTGATTCTCTGTAGGTGTACAACTTCCTCGTAAAGCTCAATCGCCGCCCATTCATCAAGCGGTTCCTGCGTAGCGACGAGATCCAGCAGGAAATCCAGGCATGCGATAAGGCACTTGGGGATGCGATGCAGATGTTTAGTGTGCGTATCGTTTTCTTTGCTTAGAGTTCTCTCTTCGGGTTTCACTGCCACATCCTGAATCAACTCAACGTTTACCTGGACAGATCTCAATTCAAATCAGAATCCTCAAAGAATTTAAACGTTTTGCGGGGGAGTGGCAATCTAATACGGGTCGCCAGGCGCAAGGGCTTACTCCCCCACCCTCGTATGCTACTCCGCTGATGCAGATCCCGCATGTGTCCCTAGACCACACCCCAAGGGTCGCGCCACATTTGCTTCCAGAACCGCAAGACATTCTCCCAGAAACGTCGGGGCTGAGCAGGAATCCTCCGGTACAAGATTCATCGTTGTCCCCACCTTCTATGCACTCCCTGAACAACAATGCTGTCTCTTCCTCTGCTTCCAACGACACGCACATTTCCCCTCTCACTGAACTTCAACACCTCCACACCGCCGAAAACGCCTCAGATATAGAACACGACCGTGCTCTTTTCCACGCCACACTCCAATCCGTCATCAGCGCTCGCAATGATGCTGAGGTGTTGAAGGTACTGGAAGTACATCCTGGAGAAGTACCTGAGGCATTAAAAGCGCTGCGGAGGGCCGTGGAAACGCTGAGGAGGACCGGGGACGCTAGCGAAGGGAAAGGAAGTGAGGTGATCGAAGATCTGGGCTTGGAGAGAGTGTTCATGGAGACTGGGATTGAGGCTATGACAAGACTGAGTAGTGTTGCTGTACAGAAGGCGGAAGATGTTGATGTTGATGTGCCTTGGGACCTACCGTCTTGGACTATAACTCGGTGAGTCTCGTTTCAGAGTCAATTGGCGAAGTCGGTTAATATTTTCTCAAACAGCTACGAAGCTGACCGACTCACCCTGATTGGCAGTGGCTCCTTCTCCAAGGTCTACCGTGGCAAGTGGTCTGGGCAGCGTGTCGCCATTAAAGTCCTCTCCTCCTACACCCCTGCATCTCTCTTCAGAAAAGAGGTAGAGATATGGAAGAAGCTGAGGCATGAGAATGTATTGAAGATGTGGGGCGCGAGCAGTGCACAAGGCGAGCAACCGTGGTTTATCGTGAGTGAGTATTGTGGGGGCGGAAGTTTGGTGGAGTGGTTGAGGGAGAGGAAGGGGAGGGTTAGTGAACCAAGCGCTGGGGTTGCATTGAATCCTCCGAGTGTAGGTGCCAAGGGAGACATTGATCTTCTCCGGTGCATGCATCATATTTCGAGGGGGATGGTGTACTTGCATAATGAGAATGTGTTACATGGAGATCTCAAGGTATGTGTTGATCTTTGCTTAGGTCTTCGAGGTCTGAGTCTTGAATGTGTAGGCCTCGAATGTGTTGGTTGATGACAACGGGCGTTGCGTCATCTCCGACTTTGGGCAGAGCGAGATGAAGTGGGAGGTGGCGAGGAGGAGTGGTAAGCCGATCACGAGTGCGTTGATTTTGTTTCTCTTCCCTGTTCCTTGACTGAGTGCATGTAGACGGGACGCTGCGCTGGAAAGCACCAGAATTGCTGAATGGAGCCACAAAGCTGACGGCAGCTACGGATGTATACGCCTTCTCCATCTGCTGCATTGAGATTCTTGGCATGGGCGACCTTCCGTATGGACATCGTGATGATACGCTTGTTGCGCTTTTCGTCCTGGGTGAGTCCTGACCTACCTCAAATCAACACATCACTGACAGCATCCACAGATCAAAATAAACGCGCCGAGATTCCTTCCACACGCATCACTTCACTCGTCGAGCCCCTCATACAAGAATGCTGGGTTCGTGATCCCGAGCAACGACCTGCTTTTACATATGTAGCCGCGACGCTCAAGCGTTTCCGTAAGCGCCAGGGCGGGATCGAGGAATCCCCTGTCCCAGTGCAGGCCGATATACTCATGGAGGCTCGTTCCTGGTCACAGCCGCATCACCACTCGCCCAGCATGCTTCCTTCTGAGCTGCCAGAGACATCTCCAGATGGTGTTCAAGTCATGCCGGACAGTGAAGCAAGTTTAGGTGATGGAATCTAGGTACGGCGCCAGGAAAGAAGACCTGGACCTAGTGATGCGGAGTCGTCGTCAACAGCATCGTGTGGGTCCCAACCGAGACCCTTCCACCCGCTTGGACGGCCATGCAATAATTCATCGCATCATTGGGAACCCATCGTGGACCCTCATACGGGGATTATGCAGATGCCTGAGGGTAGATATTCAGGGACTGTGACCTATACGCCGTCTCGCAGGTTATCTTTGGTGGAGAGCCTGAGCGATTCCATGAGTAGTGTTTCGTCGCATCTTACGTCAACGGTTGAACACGCCACGCCGGAGGAGGTCCGGCATCATCATTCGCGTCTCACGCATCATGTTGGCTTAGGGCACGAATTGCCCCTGCCAATGGATGAGCACCTCATGGAGAGGAAAAACGAGTGGCGGTTCAGGTCCTTGGCGCAATCGGGCCATGGATTCCATCGTTCCCGTATGTCTTTTCCCTTGCATTATAAATGTTTTTATTCTGGGCCATGGCACTAACTGATGCTGTGCTTTTGTTGGTAGTTACCTTACCCCTTTGGTCGCCTTCTCATGTCGAGCTGGGTGCAGTAGGATATCTCTCTGCGCCAAAAGGGGAGTTCATCACGCTCTTTAATGCCATGCAGCCCCAACAAACAACGGGAAGCAAAATCACGAATATTCCTTCGCTGGGCGGGTACGCCGAGGGACCTATTCGGATCGGGAAGAAGTTCGACTCGAGGCGCACGGTAACGCAGAGGGGGCTTGAGCTCATCTCTGGGTTGTTGACCTTCGGGCTGGTGGATAATAGGTCGTATACGTGAGTGCACCACACTCGTATTTTTGGCTGGCTAATTGTAACCATCGCTTTTAGGGAACACATTTCGAGGCGTCATCCGTTCCCCCTTCGAGCAGGCCACAAGGCGGCCTATATCTATGTAGAGTCGACAATGTACCGGTTCATGGAGGACCTTACAGCACCGAAGGAATGGTTCAAGGCCAACGTCAATGCCATCATCAAGGAGTATGCTCCTCGTCACCCCATTCAGAAAGAAGACGTCATCGTAGGTGAGTCCTGCTACCTCTGTTTTTCATGGCTGAAGGCATACTGACTTGTCACGGCAGTTGTCGGTACTTTGTGTGCGCCAGAGTATGCGCTGTTCGTGAGCCACTCTCATCCTGATGGCCAAGCCTATTTCAACGTCTTTTCGGACCGCGAGAATGGTCGACCATGGGGCACCTTCACCATAGATACTGAGTACCCTTCTGACGAGGGCGGCCCCTCATACGAAGAGATACCCCGAAAGGCAGTGTTCGCGAGTAAAGTATCGCCGGTACGGATGAATGCTGGATCTGACGACAAGGAATGGGATACGTTGATGTTGGCCCGGCTTCGCTTCCCCATAGATGCAACGGAGCCTACATCACAGTAATATTGGAACCTGACTTTTTGATTGCATATCCAGTTATTTATCTCGTCCGGTTTCACTGACTAGGCGTATCATCTTGTCTTCATGTTTTCGTGCTGCATCTTATGGAATGTTATGAACCTTATTTTATTGCACAATTAGTTTCTTTCACCCGGACATTTACTTTATTGCCTCATACATATATCACAGATACCCTTCAATTGAGCTCCGGAATTGCCCTCTGAGCGTCTACAGCCAGTAATTTAAAACCGTACAAAACAAATATTCAGTTTTCTTGGTGACAGACGAGAGAAGACACTTTAGTCGTGGCATGATGTCTGTCGCGTCAGATTTAGGATGCCATATCCACTATTTCATGAGTGTGCAGCCTGCTTGATGAAAACATAGAGGTCGTGCTGGCAGCCGGTGAATGCCAGTTCTTCCGAAGGTACCTCCTTTCGATCATTCGAATGATTCCTCGATGAGATGATGATCTGGAGCGAGTCACAATTAAAGTGGCACTCACTCTTAAACTCCCTCCCTATTGACCATGCTGCGAGCTACGCAACTTGAGAGTCCCTACTATCCCTGTCACAGTTCTATTTCTGCCTTCGAAGATAGCTTTCCTCATGGCACTCGATACCTTGGGAAGAATTAGAACTGACCCGGTTGGTCGGGGGGAGCTCTTGTATTCGTCGAGTATTGTTCCTGTTTGATTTAAGTATATCATGAACACGAAGAAAGTTGGCTGAATGTGGCCTCTGAGACATTGATCATCGCCGACCGGTATAATCGTTGGAGTTAGGATGGGTACGATGGTAACAACTTACCTATTGTTGACATGACCGAGAGCTCAGAAAGTCACCAAGAACAACGCCATGGTTGTGGCAGAACGTCCAACGTTTTCACATGATATTGGCACAGGTGCACATGGTCACTGCGGTCTGGACTGCGCACGTGGACGGGCAAGGGTGAGAGCGGCACCTAGTATGGAAGTTTCCGACACGCTTGTCCACTGCTTCTCTCACAAAGACGGATAGCCACTTCATGACCAATTTCGTTTGCATCAGACTCCTGAGCCTGGATGTAAGTACTTGGTAAAACTTGTATCTTTCTACATAAATAGCCGTGACTGCGGCAACAACTGCAATTCTCAGCTGGGTATGTACCTAAACCCATGTTCAGAGACTCTGCCCTGATCGCCTGCAGCTTATGATTTCAAACCATACTTACAGACGTTCTTGTTTTTCGAGCACCAGTTCAGAGCAAAACACTTTGTTGTGGTGTCTTGAACCATGCTCTCTATCACGTCAGATACGGAAACGTCTGTATCCATTCCTTCAGGTGCTCGTTGGACGCGAGCTGTTGACCCAACAAGGAACACGTAAGCTCCCGGCAAGAGTCAGACCGGAAGCACACCATGACAGTCCTCCTGAATCCCATCCCAGCTTATCGGCCGTCGGCTACACCCATTTCATTACCAACGGGTGCTAATTTGAGGACGCTGCGGGCACGACAGCTTCTGGCCTGGTGTTTAGTAGAAATGGCTGGCTTTGCGTGTATAAGATCCCACTCTTCAACACCCACTAACTGCAGGCAATTTCTTCCGTCGCAATGACCGTCGACCCTGTGTTTGTTACCATTAGTGAGTGCCACAATGTTTTCCGTGACGTCCATGAACAAGTGTTCGGTGTACAGCACCAGTTAGTGTTGGCCCATACCACTATGTCCCAACGGAGTGGATCTGTATCCTTGTGAGTCACTACGTTTGAATGCCTCGCATCATTTCAGAGATCATTCCTTAGTTCGTGGTGTTGTACAGTATTTCAACCGGTATGAATTTCAACTGTTGACGGTGCACGGCTCATGATTTGACATTTTCAGTCCTCCACCTGGGCCAGGCAATCAAGTATAGACTGTGGTGGATGATTCCCACAGCGATCTTTGCGGGCATACTAGAAATAATGGGATGGAGTGCCAGGTTATGGTCGAGCCGGAGCCCCAAGCTTTTGACGCCTTATGAGATGCAGTGAGTGTTCGTGCAGAATGAATCACTTGCATGCCCACACAAGCGTTTTCGCTGCAGGCTCGTTGGCACTATCATAGCGCCTACTCCACTAGTTGCAGCCAACTTTATCATCCTTGGCAAGGTAATCGGTCAACTCGGACCGCAGTTCAGCCGTCTGACCCCAAAGATGTGTAAGTGTTACTCTTATGTACTAGCTTCAAGTTACTGATCTCGCGCAGATACCATTGTTTTTTGCTCCTTTGTTAGTGTTTTGCATTCAAGTGGTGTATAATTCTCTATATCTCCTCGACTTCTAGGATGTTATTTGCTTGATCATACAAGCTATCGGAGGCGCATCCGCTGCTCACTCCGCTGGTCAGAAAACAAGTGCTACAATGGTATGTGCATCATCCAGTATTTCGTATGGCATTTACTTCATAGACGCAGGGCGCAAACATCATGCTAGGAGGAATTGCTGCCCAGCTTTGTACGTGATGATGGGCCTTCGCTTCCCTCACTGACATTCCTTCTCTTCGCTCTCTAGTTGCTATTGTGGTCTACGTCACATTGGCAGCCGAGTTTTTCTTGCGTTTGAAATATGATGCACCCTTCCGCTATGTTGACAAGTTGGAGAAAGGTCAACGTCCTGTGAGTAAGCACTTGCTCCTTATGCTTCACGGCCTGGGATTCTGCTCCCTCTGCATTTTCATTCGGTTAGTGTTCAACTCAGCTCGTCATTAGCAGTCGTGATGTGCTCAATTCACCTTTAGATCCGTGTACCGTACTGTGGAGCTCGCCAACGGATGGGCTGGGCCAGTGATTTCGACTGAGCGCTACTTCGGTACGTTATCACCATCTTCGCTAGGAATACACTGACAATGCTCTATCACCGACAGACTGGCTAGATGGTGGCCTGGTCACTCTCGCTATTTACACTCTCAATGTCATGCACCCAGGTATCTGGCTGAAGAGGGATGATTCCGCTGCTCATGCTTCACAGCAATCCATAGACGAAGAAGCTAGTGCGAGCTTAGATTTAGACTTATATTGTCCTTGGACTTTACAACGAAATGGCTGGACGTTCACGGCTGCTAGTAGACAGTAGTCACCATTAGCATAGTTCGACGGTATACCCGTGCGCGATCTTTTCACGAATACCATCATTGGACATCTCACACTCATTCTGCACATACCGCTTCGACTCAAGTATCTACAAGCTTGTGTGATTGTTGGCACTTATCTTGCATATCCTTGGCATGTTATAATAAGTGATGCCTGTTTTCGCACCTACCGAATCATGTGTTGTGATGCCCTATAGTATATACTCATTCGGACTCGCCCCGGGCTGCCGTCCTGGTTTTAGACTATTCTCTCATATGTTACTACTAGTACTTACCCAGAGCCCTTCACCCTCCCTCGGATCCCGAGCACATACATATTCATGTCCATTTGTTGAGGATATGAACCGTCCGTGCATCCATACTGATCAAGGACACGTCAGTCATGACGGAGAAGCTTCCTGCAGGTCCTCCCAACTAACGTGGCAACCGACCCGGAGGTGACGTCATGCACCATACCTGGGTACTGCATGTGCTGGGTTTGCCAGCGCGACTGTCATCATTCGCCGAAACATCATTAATTAGGCTCAACATTTCAATATCAGACACCTCATTGGGCCTATGTGTGGGGTGCCTCACCGGCCATTTGTGATTTCAAACCAAATGGTATAATAATACTTAGTATGCGCTGTTGTTTCTCGAGCAAGTACTGACATTTTTACTCACTTTGCCATTGTGTCATACAGGCTCATGTAGTACTATCCATTGGATACTTCACGAATCATGAGCATATTCGTATGCGGTTGGATGCGAGTACTTGACTCCAATATGGAGTCACTATTGCACATAACTGGTCAGCCCACAACAAGTCAAGCTTCAAGCTGGGGGCACATTGACCATGACAGCTCATCGATGGCATTGCTGATCTGGCAGGTATTTCATTAACAACTTGAACTTGGATGCTAATTTGAAACTCTGCACGGTCCGATGTCGAGCTGACCTTCATTAATGCTGGCTTTGCTTATACAAGCTCCCACTGTTCAACGCCCACTAGCTGCAGGCGATGTCTTCTGTCACAATGTCTTCTCTCACTGGCACGATGACCATCGCCGGTCCTATGCAGACTCGTGAGTGGACGCAATATTATTTCGTCGTGACGTCGATGAACAAGCGTGTGGCCAACAGAACAGGTCAGCGATAGCCCGTACAACTATACCCCTACGAAATGGATCTGTGTCATTGTGAGTTATGATGTTTGGACGTCTCACATCCATTTCAGAAGTCTTTCCTTAGTTCGTGATGTTGTACAGTATTTCAACTGGTATGAATTTCTACTGTTGACGGTGCACTGGTTATGACTTGACATTTTTAGTCCTCCACCTGGTCCAGGCAATCAAGTATAGACTGTGGTGGATGATTCCCACAGCAACCTTTGCGGGCATACTAGAAATATTGGGATGGAGTGCCAGGTTATGGTCGAGCCGGAGCCCCGAGCTTTTGACGCCTTTTGAGATGCAGTAAGCGTTCATGTAGAAGGAACCACTCGTGCCCACACAAACGTTTTCACTGCAGGCTCGTCGGCACCGTCATAGCACCTACCCCACTAGTTGCAGCCAACTTTATCATCCTTGGCAAAATAATCAATCAACTTGGACCGCAGTTCAGCCGTCTGACCCCAAAGATGTGTTAGTGTTATTCTTATGTACTAGCTTTAAGTTACTAATCTAACGCAGATACCATTATTTTTTGTTCCTTTGTAAGTATCACACATTCAAGTGATGTTAATTCTTCATATCCGCCGATCTAGGATATTATTTGCTTGATTGTACAAAGCGTCGGGGGCGCATCTGCTGCAGAAGCCGTCAATCAGAATAAAAGCTCCACGATGGTATGTACATCATCCAGCATTTTTGTGATATTCACTTAACAGAGACAGGGCGGGAACATTATACTAGGAGGAATTGTTGCCCAGCTTTGTGCGTGATGAGTGGCCCTCACTTCTCTCACTGATACTATTCCTCCCCTCCGCTCTCTAGTTGCTATAGTGGTCTATGTCGCTTTGGCGGCCGAGTTTCTCTTGCGTTTTAAATATAACGCACCATTCCGCTACGGTGTTAAGTCTTTCATGTTCAGGAAGGGTCAAGGTTATATGAGTAAGAACGTGCGACGTATGCTTTCCGGCATGAGCTTCTGCATCCTCTGCATTTTTATCCGGTTAGTGTTCTGTAGACCTTGTCATCAGCAGCTATGATATGCTAACTCGTCCTTAGGACCGTATACCGCACTGTGGAGCTCGCCGATGGGTGGTCTGGGTCAGTGATTTCGACTGAAAGCTACTTCAGTAAGTTGCGGCACTATCTTCGCTAGGAATCTGTTGATAATTCATTGCTGATAGTCTGGCTCGATGGCGGCTTCGTCACTCTCGCCATTTACTCTCTCAATTTTATTCACCCAGGTGGTTGTTTGAAGTGGGATGCTGATGATAATTCTTTACTGGAAGACGAGGATTTTTAGACTTCAATTGTCCTTGATTGTAACGAAGCGGCTGGTCGTATTTGTTACTAAGTACTAGTAGCATGGCGTGGCTGTCGTACAATATTGTAGGGTTAGGTTTCTTTTACATCGCCGCCCCTGCTCAAGCATTCAGAAAACGTCGAGAATCACTGACGAGAATATAACCCCAAAATTAGCCCTAGCATTACAGAGACTACATCATCAAACAACCGAGATGAAATTCCGATATTCACTTTAGCATTACAGAGTAAATAACTCTGTATGTAAAGCAATACCGCCCACGTCCATGTTCATGGTTAAACCTAGTCTCGCAACTGCATTCCGTGCTTCTCTTGTCAAGCTCTCTGGGCCACTGGCGCAGACTGCGACCCCTCCACCTGAGCTTCGCCACTCTTGGCTTTCATCAATACGGGGCTCGATCGAACCCTCCTTCTCAGAGGTAGGCGAAAGACTGATGAAGTCCTTGAGAAGACCCTGGACAGACGGACGAGACAGAGTGACAATGGAGTTGGGAATATGAGGCACCGCTTCCGGGTTGCAAAGACACGTTACGAAAATAGAGATGTGCAGGTCAATGGAGTTATCTGATGCTGCCGTAGCAATATCCACCAGCATCGGAGCGAACCATTCTATCTGACCTGTGAAAATGGATCAGATTGATATGACGTCCATCGTCCTTGCAAAAAATTACCGAAAGATCTAATGCACCAAATGAATTCAATCTTCCTCGTTCGTTCCCCTTGACTGCGACCTAGTTTTACACATCTACCGATGATGTCGTCCAGTAGACCAAGAGTGAATGTGATGCCAGACCCGCCGGCTATAAGGAACACGCTTTCGTATCGACCCAGATCGATACTTGAACCCCCATAAGGACCATCCAGCATAACCTGAACGGAAGCAGATGAATCGACGTCGGGCTTCTCATCGATCTGTAAACGTTCTTGTTCCTTTCTGGTATAGTTATTTAATGCCCGCGTCCAGTCTCCATTGGTTCGTGCGGCAAGAAGGAATCCAGGGGAGGTCAGGCACGAGTGGGAAGGCGGAGCGGAGAGAATAGTGAGGGCGTGGGATTCAAACACTCTATTGGAGAAGAAAACACGCAATCTGACATGCTGACCAGCAAGCCAGCCATCGTCGCAGTTATGGACGCGGATCTGTGAAAGGCAAAGTTAACAGGTTATCAAATAACGCTGAAATGCTGCTTGTACCAGAGTCATTTGATCATCCTGCGCAGTGAGTGTGGCGTCCTTGATTCGATAACGGAGTAGGCGTAATAACACATCGGCACCATATAATGCGAGGGGAGGGAATATCCACGGTGACGCATATATAGTATGGTAGCATATGGTGACAAAGAATGCCACATATGTCAAAACGCTACAGCATGTTTTAGTTTTAGTGTGATACGAAACAACAAAACTCACTGGATAACGAAGAAGCACTCGTAAAATAATATCCTGACTGGCCTCAAAGACGTAAGGACAATGATGCAGAGCAGCGCCAACGAAGCTACTCCCGAAGTCTCTTTCTGCGGACCAAGAATCGGGAGTCCATACTGTAGGTGGTTGCGTATCCACAAGGACCCATGAATACATCCACCAAGGAACATAGCTCTTCCCGCCATCCTATGCATAAAATTGAGTTTCTCGTAGCCATTCCCTGGTCCTAACAGTAAGGACAGAATTGAATTTTTTGTTGCGAATAAAAAGACGACCGGGAACTGTGCAAGAGCGAGAAATCCTACGTGACTCATGTAAGTTCCTCTCGTTCAACGGTGAGTGTGGCTGACTCACCAGCTCTATTGGGGTTTGAAATAAGAGATACATCCTTTATGATGCAGACCAGTACAGCCGCGAGGTACGCCAACAATATTATGACTGAATATTACAACGTGTCAGTCTCTCTGGTGTATTATGACACATTCGACGCGCACTTTGTCCAAGATTTAATCCAAGCTTCGGAGGAGACCAGTACGTCGGTGAGATAAGGGCATTCCAAGCTCCAACTAATCTGCGACTTCGCCGTCGGATAGGCGGGGGCTTCTTGCCATCTGACCCATACGCGGACCGATATCCATTGGTCTCTGAGACTCCAGCGATGCCCTTGAGGGAACGCCCGTTCCTCAAACCAAGAATCAAGCTGGGAACAGAAACGACCACAGCCAGCGCCAGGCCAGAGCACCAGATTATGGTGAATTTACGTTGCCATATGGGGTCTTCGACGTATGAGCTGTAGCAACTCATGCATGCGTTTCAGTGTGCGGGATCAGGTTTGTCAAACATACTTGTAAATCTGCAAGCTACTTGGAACGGTTGGAGCAGACATATTGTCGTAGTAAGGAGGTGATAGCCAAGGCGGTGACCACTAGCACAGACCGGCACTGCGCTGCGGTTTCATCGACTGCCTGATTAGTAAGTCGGAATAACATTTTCACTAGTACTCTTGTTCACATACCTTAAGACCACTTCAATGATCAAGAAAATGAGCACGGGCCACAGAAAAATTGATGGGGCAAGTCGTAGCAGACCGTCGTCGTCGTGTGTTCACTCTAGCATGTACCGACCACGAATTCGGGGTATGCTATCGTAGTATTAACGCACGTAACTCAGATATCTTCACGATGCACCAGCCAATGGCAGCCATATGATGTAACAACGTTAACTAGAGTAAAATAGTAGTAGTATGGAAATGTATAAGTGGTGATAGAATGAAATCCAGTCTCACAATTTGACTTAGTGACTTCTCTACTTACCCTGTCTCGCGCGAGCAGTTCCCATGCACACAATTCTACTTCTACCCGTCGAGCCCGGTCATGTTTCGGGGGCAAGTGATACTACGTTAGAAAGTAACTCCGAGTTGCCCGCATTGCACTGTACCAGGCTGTACCCCAGCTGGCCTGACATGCGCGATGGTAACCAAACAACAAGAGGAATACAATCCTTTGCAGGCATTATAATTCTATACTTACAAAACGAATGCATGCCATCAATTTAATGCGTAAGCCCAATGCTACTAAACCTTCCAAAGAGAGTCTCTCCCACTCCGAGCCCCACCACCAGGGAGAATATGAAACTCAGCTGGTACGTCCTGTCCATGTCCAACACATCAACACATCAGCGAACGAGGAGAGCGACGCAACGTACATGACTGTTAGCATGAATAGGTAACTCAATAGCGCCTGCGCTGCGAACATGACTCCACGAACAATATCATGCGCGGGAATGAAAGGGGGCGTGAAGCGCTTTATGAATCCCACAGAAGATGACTTAGTCGGAAGGGTATTGAGTTCATCGGAGGCAATGATGGTTGCCCTGTTCATTCATGAAAGAGGTTCCATGCAAAAGAAGGAAAGGGGCGTACTGCTGGCGCCAGTGATATTCCATCACTCCTCGACAAGCTGCTATCCAGCGCTCGATCAATGCCAACATAAACAGTGCGATGCATGTGCCAATCATGGCTCCCGAGCTCTTAGGAACCCAGCCAAGGAACCACACTATATTCCGGACTGTTAGTAGGGCTCGTTTTATGTACTCGGAAAATATAACTCACGGTTGTCTCCTGGCGTAAAGTGCAGGTAAGGAAGCATATTCCCTACGGCAAGATCCATAGGACCGTCCGTGGACATATCCATGCCATTGTCGGCGAGACCAACTTGACTCAAGCACAAGAGACAGAACACCAAATATTGCCAGTTCATCTCGCAGCAGCTCGCAGGTGGAGGCAGTAAGGGAAAAGACGGTGTTTCGGACAACCAGACCAGCCGTGGGAACTACCTTCCCCTAGCAGAACAACGCTTGGACTTGGGGACTCCCAACGCAAAATGTCGATAGATAGAAGGAATGATAGTGGAATAGCAATGGTCCAACTGCCATGCAATTGGGTGAAGGGAAACAGGGTGGTTAAGACGTAGACAAATTGGGCTTCATGAGAACTACGCTCTCGCTCATATTCGTCCACGTCTTGACGATCTTGATTCCGCACCATCTGAATCTGCGAAGGGCACCACACGATTATGTTGCGATATGAGGACGTCGAGTGTGTTTGCGGGATTGACTCGATCGATAGCGCTTCAGGAGGCGTTGTAGACGAAGTTGTTGTTGTCAAGAAAAACCAAAATATAATCATCATGGGCCATTTGCTCCGGAGTGGTAGAGATCGTCTATCTTGCCGTCGACAGAACCTGCACGTAGACTCGGTGACCCAGGAGTAGTTTCAAGATACAAAGGGTCGAAGAAGGAGATCATGGTTGTGGGAGCCGGAAAAGTACTACTTGGTTACAACTGTATTACTTGAGGCATTTTCGCGGGGTGTGGGAATTTGGTGCCTTCAGTTCTTGGACCTACTAAGAAGCGTTTCGAACGAGGAAATTCACCGTCACAGCACAGGCTCGAAGTGACGTACTTTCAGGAATCAGAATGTCACCCTCCTCCTGCCTTTTATCAGAACCCAAACGTGACCCGTTTCACACCAATTGACCTGACTGCATCGATAGCGAAGCCTGTGGTTTTATTCCCACATTTCAACCCGCCTCTTGTTGGCATGCGATGGCACGTTTGTATGTGTTGGGCTGGCACAGATCTGGGTTTTACCCTGCATGGTTCGAGTATGCCAGCATGCGCTGTGACAAGTCACGTATATCTTCTGATTCCCTTTATCTCTCACACCATTTCCAGTGAGTCATTCCCTGGCAGAGAGCAGTTATAAGACAACCCAGCCTTCCACTCCAGGTCGCACACGAAAGCTCATAGCGGAGTACCAGAGCAACATTGGGTGGGCACTTCACATTGGTGCTTTTATCGTGTAGTACTTGACGTGTGCGCTAATACCAAATGCCATGACGTGCAAGTCAGCATCGTGCACTGCTAACTTGACCATACCAGTCTACGGTCATGTGGGTTTCGCCTTCAGAACTGAGCAGTCTTGTCATTGAAAAAGGTGCCCTGCGCGTGTGTTATGACGATCTAATACATCGAGGGAGATTGTTGGTTCATTAACTCGGAAGGAGGGGGATTTACTCAGACTCATTTTTCGGTAGGGTAAGAATCACCATCCTCTCCTTGTCGAGTACAATATCCCAAACATGGGCATCGAAACCTTGCTCATGGACCACCTCCACAAAAGGGAGGTAAGTTGAAATCTGCACGTCTGACTCGAGAGTTGTAATCGTAGGTTCCCGAATGACCTTGCCGACGCCACGCGCCACGGCGGAGGGATTGAAGTCGGTCATAAAGTTTCGCCGAAAAAGTTCGTCAGAATTGATGTATTGTAGAAGAGTCGTAGAAGAGCCTAAGTGTTCAGCTTCTACAGTACGAAGTGGAACCAAGCTGGACCGACGTAAGGTAATAAAAAAAGAATGACAAGTATAGCAGAACATGTAGGAAATACAATCCAATGATGGAGGGTAGAAGAGCTATAGATAACGAGATGAGACGGTAGAAAATGATAATGGTACACGAAGATGTTTCTTCCCTATAGTTGATTATTTTCGATAGAAATACAACCGATCCAGAGCCAGAACCGCGTCCAGCATCCAGCCCCGCGTATGGTGATATCAACGTGCGAGGTTCCAGTCGCCGCCGCGGTAGTGGAGACTGTAGGAATTGCAGCTGATGTCGTGGCTTGCTGTGATGACGATGGTGGGGGTGTGCTCTGGGTTGCTCCGCCAGTAGGTTGCTGCATGACATGGATCTTGGGAGGTCGAGAGGAGCTGGCTGCTTTCTTCCCTCTTGCATGATAGTCCCTCTGCGTGAAAACGTGTCAGTGATAAGAAGAATAGAGGTGGAAAAAAACGTACGCGCTTGCCAGCGGTGCACGGGACGTCAACTACCGGTAGCTCTCGCAACTGGATGTTTGATCCATCTTGTCTGCGTTGTCTCCCGGACACGAGGTTTTTAGCCCAGCTACGAGGGTGGGATCTGGACGGGGTGTCCTGTTCGGTTGCTCCGCGTGAATTGGAGCGCCAGCGCATGAAGGAAGGTAATCGACCGAGGAGAGTCCGTTGATTTGGTGGGGTGGTGGCATTTCGTCCTCGGGAGGTAGAGAACTAATAAGATAATGGTCAAAGGGGACATGAGATTACAGATGGAAACCACGTACATCGTCGAAAAACTCTGGGGGTAGTCGACGAGCGCCTCTGATTTGCGGGGCTCGGCGTCGTGGATCAGCCTAGTATGTAGATATTCAAGGTCATGCAAAAGGTCAAGAGACACATAACATACATTAACGTTAAATGGCTTCTTGCCTGGCTTCTGTGATGAATGAAGATGAGTGAGAAAGGCTGTTGAAGAGACCTGATGCAACATACCACCTGAAAGGATCACCCGTTGTCAGTGTGATTGAGGATGAAATGCACACAAGCTTACATTGTCTGATAGAAGGTGACCCAGGCCAGCTTCCTTGACAATAGCAGAGACATCCCATTTGTATATGTCGTTGTCGTCGCAGCCAGTGACGAGCGACCTTCCATCCACAGAAAAGGTTGCACAGTTCACCCAGTCTTCATGGTAGAAGGGTTGTCCGATGGGCTGATTGGTTTCTAGGTCCCATAGTTGAGCTGTCTGGTCATGTGATACGCTTGCGAGGATGCGTTCATTCGGAGACAGTGAAATAGCAGTGACAAAATGATTGTGTCCCTCCAGAACAGCAGTTTCGGTCCAGGTGGCGGTGTCAATTTTCCTGATTTGATAGCGTGGTGTGCCGGCGATATTGCGGTATGACCCGGTGATAAGTGTCTTTTGGTCAGAGATCCATGCCAGGCACCAAGTTCTGAAGTCGAATGTTTTGAGCAATTGCCCTGTGTTGGCATCCCAGACTTTCAGCTGCGTGCCTGTCGCAATCATCGTGCCATCGGGTGAGTAGCAAACTGCCTCCACCCAGTCATCTTTCACTGCTTCGATTGGTCCCAGGATTATCTTTCCGCTCTCGACGTCCCATACTCTGAATGTCCCACCGAGGCACCCGCTCACCACTCGTCCTCCATCTGGACTCCAGCACACAGACCATACTTCATTTGTGTGTCCCGTCAATTTTTTGATGACCTTGCCTGTGTCAACTCCCCACAATCTCACTGTACCATCCTCACTCCAACTTGCTACTGTCTTGCCGTCCGGCGAAAGTGCTATGGAATTCACAAATCCACTTCCTTCGTCCATCCAGGCCTTCCCGACCTGCATACCGCTCTCCAAGTCCCAGACTCGAAGTGTGCCGTCCAATGAACAGGTGATAATCCGCCGGTTATCGGGCAGCCGTAGGACGCCAAAGACGGGGTCGGTGTGTCCTTGCATCCTTTGGAGAGGCTTGGTCACTGATTTCTCTTGCTTTTCAGGGACTCGTGAAGACATGATATTGGTTCGGAAACTTCACCTAATAGGAGCGGGACAATTTCAGCTCTTGCCCACCAAACGAACGCCATCACTCACTCAGAGGTATTTGATTTCACACAGAACACACCCGTCCAGGACGAATGAAAGCTGAAACGGAATGGACTTATTGTTTGATACTCGCTAGAGCTAGAGGGAGGTTGCTGTTCAAGTCCTGTACGTGTGCGTCTTCCTTGCTTTATCCTCATGCAGCTTGCTGTGCAGATCAAGCGCCCGAGTCACGTTGTCTGACAACCAGTTTCTTCATCGACATCCACATCTCAGCATCACATCTGGTATCGAGCGATCCCGCATTTCTATCATTCTTCACCCACCCTTATCTCCATCGCCGGCAAGAAATATCTCTGAGACTCGGAGACGCCCATCCAACTCCACCGCATTGTTTTCTCTAGCATGTGTCTCGCAAATTATCTCAGCAAGCAGTTCCCGTATCTCTGCAAACATCCCCCGCTTGACAACCATTTGCCAGTATCGATACCTCAATGACTCGATCGTCAAGCAAGGGGCGCACTAGTCCTACTTGGATTCTTGAACATCTTTTTCTCACATGAATCAGGTATGTGCTCCGCACCATGAGCTCAGGCCATGTCTCACTGTAACATAAAGAAGACAGCGTCAACTTTTGACTGCCTACTGAACTTAACCTGTCAAGCGCTATCCTTATCCGAGGGTCTATGTACTACTGAAGAAGACTCTTCCCCTTCCACGCTTCTCCGCGCGGAGCAGCAGTGCCTTCTCCATGTGCGCAGATTTCCTCCTTTCCGAATCTGCGCCACAGACTAGATCATCACCGATTTATGCTCTCGCTTCTCTCACATATCGGATGTGATTGTCCGATGTTGATGCTAGGGGCTATCGTTGCGACTGTAGTAACCATACTTACTAGGACAGTCCTGTAGCCTCAACGTGCCGACTTCGAATGGTGATGTTTGCTCCTTTCAACAGTGCAATCAAGCTACCATGCGCTGACTCGCGTAAATTGCCGCTGATCAAGTTCTGAACACAGCCCGTGACGTGCAGTCTTCCTAGTTGGTACGGCCGTTTGCCACGAACTATATCTACTTGTCTATCCGCACATTCGCGTCTCGTCAAAAATGCCATGGCCGACCCTACTTGAGCTACCAGCACTGAACACTTAAAACGCTTACAACATTAACACTTGCAGCTTTCTCCCCAAGGCATTCTCGCATTGGCATTGGAACCTCTAAACGACGGCCGCTTTGAGGCTTACCGAACCTGTCACACTCGACATGTCTGCCACGTTGGGCTACTTGCAGAAATTCGTATACTACTAGTACTGAAACACCTGAGCTCGTGCAGCAGGCCTGGGAACACCATGCTATCAATACGAATGTACACGAATCAAGAAGAACGACGAGGACACCTACCACTTTGCGGCCTAGGTGCATTGCTCATCCCGAGCTTCCAGTAAGTAGCCAACCTAAATTCTGTGCAGGTCGAATCAGCTGTCAACGTCCCAAGGACGCACAATTGTTAATTCTAGGTATTTTTCCACTCAGATGTGATCCAAAACGGCTTCCGCCGCCAGTCAAATGTCGCACCTATTATAGGGCTCCCGCAGTGGCACCGTGACCACGCACAGCAAGCCGAGCTTGACTGGCAGCGTGACACTAAGGCGCTCAACACCAACCCGTTCGATGTCGAGGTGCAATATTGCATCACGAAGGCTATCCGCCAGCAAGCAATCATGGAGAACTTGGAACACGTGCTCGACTACCGGCAGGTGTTTGGGCGAGTGACTGCGTTTCAGTGAGTAGTCTAATATTCCAGTGCAGAGGTGGGTTCTTATAGACGTAAACTTGATAATGTCTCGTGGTATCAACATTGAACCTGGCGATCATCCAAATTACTGCAGGACGGGCGCGGATCAACGATGTGGTCGAAAAGCCTTTGCACACAACGAGTCTGTGCCAGGTGGAAATGCCACCAAGAGAGCACTATGGGGGTGAGCATTATTTCCACCCTCTCCGTTACACCTCAGCTACCTTATTGTAAGGAGTTCCATACCTGTATCGTCGAAGTCTTATGCAGACGCATGCTGTTCTATTTGTGAGGGAGTGCACACCTCTCTCGCCAGAGCACTCTGCTATGCAGTCACATCTCTGTTCTATTGTTCATGTTCCACCGACACATTGTGTTTGCTTGGTCTTACTAACACCATCAAGCAGGAATGCGCTACTCGGATCCTCAAGTATCTGTTCCTCTCGCGAATCAGGTACGTGTGCCGCATCTTGAACTCAGGACATGTCTCACCATAGCATAGGGGAAACAGCTTTGGCTCTCGACTGCTTACTTGACTTGAGGAGCTTGTCAAGTACCGTCCATGTCCGAGCAGCTCACATGCTGCTGAAGAAGATTCCGATGTTCGTTTTCCCTATGCTACCTTCTTCATGCGCAAAGAGTCTCTCCTGTCAGAATCTGGGCCACAGCAGGTAACGGTCCCCATTCAGCCTCTCTTTCAGAAGCAAACCTTGGAGTTGTGGAACGCGCTAAAGACTGATGCCAATAAAATTTGCTTCTACGTTCTCGACAATAGGTAATTAAGAGGCCTCCAGTTCTGAAGGATGGTATTTCTAGATGAGCTTCTCGCCTTCAATCTCCCGATAGTCCTCAATACTTGAAATTTTATCGCCATTGTTGCCAATGGTTGCTTTGGCGCAGTGTTTTAGCGGCTTTCATGGGACGAACATAGCTACCTCCCTCGCTGGAACCGAGCCACTTATGTTCCTCAAGACATGGGTAAGGTCACATTCTCAGCAGCACAGGGCATGTGCACGCCTGTGAGCAAATTCTCAAGACAGGGGGCATCATAAACCATGTTCCCGCTCAGTGTTTTCACTTGCTGGTACGTCCCTTTCGCCTTCCCCTCTACGTACTCTCAGTGCAACCAACCTCAACTGTCCAATGCTTCCACTGCGCAATTTTGCTTATCAAGGGGGATATTATTCTCGTCCGTAGGACATTGTCAACAATTTTTTTGTATCGGAGTGCCCTTGTCTTCGACTGAAGATCTTCCAGAGAAGCCTGTTCCACTCACGTAGAGTAGTGGACGATGTCATGATCCAAGACGAGCATTGCCGACATTATTCGATGGTTCTTACACTTGACGATCGTGACCTTGTCTATGCTTCTTCATAACGGCTGTCGGCAGTACTTTCAATAAATCATGATGATACTGGGTTAATTCTGCGCTTATCAGTGCGCGCGTTTGATTGTTTATTTATTCGGCGAAACCAGATTCCAGCCCGTCAGATCTTATAATGACAATACGAGACGAGACTGTTTCATCAAGTTTCATCGAGGAAAACTCGTAGCACAATGTATTTCTCATCACGACATAATGGACTCTGGAACGAGCTCGAAGAAAAGAAAGATAATGAGAGGATTTACCACTATTACTAGCGATTCATCCACCTCCAGATTGTGCATAAAGCACAAAGTGACTCGGTCGCACCTATCCAGGCAGGTGAAGCGAATCCAATATGCAGGAGTGACAACAGTAAGAGAACTGTGTATCAACAGTTAAAATGTCCCGAACATGGCGCTCCTTAAAGTTGCAGACGTTCGAATTCCTAAGACAAACTTTGTGTGGTGCATGCTGTAATGCAAATCGGAAAGCAGTGTGGCTATATCCCATGGAGCGTGCTGCAGTGTCTATGTAGGGCAACAAATTTTTGAAAGTGGTACCAGGAAATATAGTACATTGATGGAGTGCAAGAAAGTCGCGGAAAATTACTAGACGAGACAACGACGACAACAGCAAATGACAATGATGCAACAAAGCTAGAATATTAACCCTACTCAATAACAGTTTATTTCGCCAGTTTATTTTTTTGAGCGAGCAGGACGAAATAAACTGGAATAAACTGTCAATGTACAGGTGCCGGGTTACATAGCCTGCCGGAGTATCCCGGCACCACACGTCCAGCTGAGCGGACGTGCAATTTTCTTCTTCGTTCATTCTTCGTTTGTCCATCAGCGTCGAGTTCGGCATAGCTCGCGCATCCTCACTCGTACTTACTATTGTTCTTTGCTTTCTTTTACATTCCCTTTCCCCCCCCCCCCCCCCCCCCCCCCAGCTATGCACGAGCACCTCGGTCTGCAGCTCAACGGGTCGTCAAATGTCCCTCCAACACCACCGTCCACTCAAGGTGCTTGTCCCTCTGGGCCGAGTTCCTCTACTCAACCATCTGCCGCTGGATCATCATCCGTTGATGCCGGTGGTTCTGTGGCCCCGAGGCCCATTCATGCTTGGACCTCCCAAACTCCGGCGCAGCAAACAGCGTCACAAGTCCGTCAGCAACCGCATCAGCAGCAAGCCGCACTTCCAGCAGGATCCAATACTACGCAACCTCAAAGGCATCCTCCTGCTCAGCCCGCAGATGAAATTGCTGCGCTAAGGGCGAGGATCGCTGAGCTTGAGAGTGGGAGTGCTCACGGCAACCAATTACCGGCCAGAGCCTCCATTCCTCATCAAGCGTTAGTCGCTGACTCCACTGCTGTCAACTGTATTCGTGCAAACCTATCTAGCGCCAAAGAAGAGTCTAGGAAGCTCACTTTGCCCGCACTTCAACCAGGGCACAAAGTCAGTGCCCTGAGCTTACGTGAGTTTATTTTCCCATCGCGTCCGCACCCTTTCCGTATTGCTCCGGGTGCATACCGTATTCGTTTTCTCGATATCTGCTTCGGTATGCTACCGAAGGCACCATGTCGCACTGTACTGTCCGCCAAATACCACCGTTCGGCAGATTTTTCTGCACCATGTTTCCCTTTTCCGTACCGTTTCACATACTTCGTTTTCTGATACACCGTGTTGCAGCCATACCTTCTAAGGTGGAGGAGGCTTTCAAACTGTACTGCTATGTGCCTTACATGGCACTCATGCACGCAGTGCGCTCCAAAGCCCACCTTCGAGGCGAGGACTCGTCCTTTGTTTTTACTCAGGATGGGCTTACTGCCAAAGGCCTTGATCGCTTGAATGAGCTGTCTATTTTGACTGTGGATTGGATTGGTGCAGCGAAAGTGGCGGAGGAGAGAACATTGCACTATTGGGGTGCAGACAGGGCATCGGCCCTAGTATCGCATCATCTTGTCATGCTCGATATCGCCTGCACTCATGGCTGGTCAGTTGCAATGCACTACGATGTGCAACAGCGAGAATTAGCTCATGTGAACCATGAGCACAACTTGGCTGGCCTAGATGTGGAAGCCCTCACGATAGCCAATAATAAAGTCACATCTAGTATTCCTGTGGTGGCACACTCCAACCCTCCCACTAAATGAGCTGCCCTGAGTGACTTCACAACATCCCCTTGCAAGAAATCTCACATGCTCGCATTGAACCATTGCTTTTGGTGTGGGGCACCCGGTCACTTACCTGCTGACTGCTGCCAACACCACCGTTGTGGGCAAACCTGTCGCACCCATTGCAACCGGTGCAAGAAGCAAGCATGCCCTTGCCACAGCCAGCGGGAAGCATTATTGTTTCAACTGGGCCAACGGCTCCAATTGTACCTTTGGCACTGGATGCAAGAACATCCACTCCTGCAGCCTGTGCGGAGATTCATCCCACGGAGCCGGGAGTTGCAAAGCTCATGGATGATCCTCGCATCGTGGTTACTCCACTCGACCACCTATGGGTGGAAGAGCTCCTCCGTAAATACGATATTTTTGATGACTGGCGTCATATAGTTGACGGTATACATAATGGCTTTAATGTTGGTGTCACGGAACCACCAACTAGTACTTATACATTTCGAAAATCACGCATCCTCCTTACTCAACCCTTCCATAATTGACTTGTACATACTATCTGAGCAGGCAGCTGGCAGATACTCTGTCGGATTCAGCCCTTCAGACCTAGAGCACTTAATTGGCCCGTTTTGTACATCTCCACTGGGACTGGTCCCAAAGCCTCACTCAAGCAAATTTTGTATCGTTCAGGACCTATCTTACCCTTGGAACCTCTCAAGTGTTCAATCCGTCAATGCCGCGATCAACTCAGATGATTTTCCTATGGTCTGGGGCACATTCGACGAAACTGCTGCACTAATCCTCACCTTGCCCCCCGGTTGTGTCGTGGCAACCTTCGACGTCTCTTCAGCATACCGCATAGTCCCTGTTGTACCTTCTCAGCAGAATGCTCTCTGCATTTTCTGGAAAGGCATCGTGTACGTGGATTGAGCCCTCATGTTCGGTCTCACCTCCAGCGCTGGCATGTTCGGCTCCGTTGCAGACATGCTTGTTGCAATATACAGCAAAGCAGGTTTCGATTTGATTCGAAAATGGGTGGACGACTTTCTCGTCATCTGGCTGCCACATCAATCGTGGACCGAAGCAGATTTTATGGCTCTAACGAGCTACTGCGGAGTTTCATGGAGTCTCGAGAAGCTACAACTGTTTGCCGCTATCCAGCGGTACATTGGCTTCGACTGGGATCTAGACCGAAAACTAGTATCCCTGCCAGAGGAGAAGCTCCGCAGGGTGCAGGAATTAATGGCCAGTTGGCTTCTCGTTGGAGCATCATTCACGGCGAAAGAGGCTGCCAGTTTGCATGGCAAACTAGTCCACGTCGCATGTATTTTTCCCTTGATTCGACCTTTCTTGCGCTCAATCGCAGGCTTTGCAGCAAGCTTTCGTTCTTCCCGCGCGCATCTTCGCCTGTCAGCAGCTGTTATTTCAGACCTCCCTTGGATCCAGTCCTTATTATCACGCCTCCCAAGCCGAGTCCCCATATCCAACCCATCCCCAATCAATATCGGGTGGTGGGGCGATGCGAGCACATCATTTGGAGTCGGTGTCGCAATTCAGGACTGCTGGGCCATGTGGCGCTGGGTGCCAGGTTTCAGAGTCGGGCCCAATCGAACATTCAATATTGGTTGGGCAGAAGCTGTAGCTGTGGAGCTAGGATTTTGAGTGGCCCTCCATTTGGGTATTCTTTGTTTTTCCTTCCTGTGTATGTGCCTTTTTTCTGATCAGAAGGTCAAGGTATCATTTCCCGGAGTATGCCCACGAACTTGCACTATCTTGTGCGTTCGGACAACTCAGGTGTAGTCGTGGTGACAAACAAGGGTCGTTCACGCAGCCCTGAAATGAATGCCGTGCTGAAGCACATTTACCAGCTGCAAGCGGAATGCTGTGTGCGCCTACATGCGGTGTATGTGCCCACCCGCTGCAATATTGCAGATGCCCTCTCACGCGGCGACATCCCTGCTTTCAGAGCCGGTTTCACTGGTGCGACGGACTCTGTTTCTATTCCACTGCCGCCTCACTTAGCTGACAAGCTCATCCTGTGGTCACAATGATGCTGCACTGCCCTCTGCCATTCGTTCCCATCACTCGCACTCCCCCGGTTACCTCTACCTCAGCAGATGTCAGCTCCTCACATCTCCGCCCACCATGTAAAGCAACAGAGCGGATTTTCCTCTGGCGAGGTGTGAATCCTCCCCCGTTATCAACTATCGACAATCCAGTGATTCGCCATATCGCCGACCTAGCCAATCGGGCATCTCTTCGGGATACTGCGAGCTATGGCGCGGGTTTACGAAAATTTCACTTGTTCTGCAACATTTTCTCAATCCCAGAATCAGACCATCTCCCAGCTTCATTCGAGCTGCTCCACTCCTTCGCATTATGGGCTGTCTCCGACCCTGAACCTGGAGATTCGATTCGATCCATCACAGGCAACATTCCTTTCGAACCAGTCTCAGTCGGCGTTGCACGAAAGTACTTATCCGCAGTACGGGCCTGGCATATAGCTCAAGGCTGGCATCCGCCTCTGTCCGACTCTCACCACAGTCACATTAACTGGTCTTTGCGGGGCCTCGAAAACCTACACGGTGGCCGTCGAAAGCCCCTCCGTCCTCCAATTACTCTAGCAATGCTTATGGCACTCAAGGCCACTCTCATTTTGTCCGATCCCTTCAACACCTGCATTTGGGCTATGGCATCCTGTGCCTTCTTTGGCATGATGTGTTTTGGCGAGGTCTCCGTCACCTCTCGCATGGCATTCACACCATCCAAGCACCTTACCCGGGCTCACACCTTCTTTGGTTTTGACTTGCGAAGCAGCCCATATGCACGTTTGGACTTGCCATCAGCCAAAACTGCATGCACCGGGGAAATCCAATCAGTCTTTCTCAACGAGCAAGGTAACTTATGCCCCCTCGCCACTCTTCACAACCTCGCACGAGTTGTTCCTGCGCTAAGTAGCGATCCTCTATTCTCATGGCGAGATAGCAGGGGCGACATCCTTCCGATGGCGAAAGTCTGTGCCCTAGAACGCATCAACTCAATCCTAATGGCCTGGGGTTGGGGAATGACTTTCAGGCATTCCTTTCGCATAGGTGGGGCATCCTTCTACTTGGCGAAGAAAGTCGAGCCTGAAATAGTGTGGATCACGGGGCATTGGAAGTCGTTAGCTTATGAAACTTACATCCATGCGTTTGAACAAATTTCATCGCAGCACCTCGCCAATGCAGCCTCGCTCTAACAGTCACCTCCACATCTGGTTGGGCTGAGCAGCTATGAGCCATGGATAGTTCCAGCTTGTTGGGTGAGCGGCTCAACCTGCTTGCGTCCCACCCCGAGCTAATGCTCGGACCAGCCCAACACCTCAGATCGCGTCACCGACTCTTTACAGCACCAGATGAAGCTGGAATGTACAGGTGCCGGGTTACATAGCCTGCCGGAGTATCCTGGCACCACACGTCCAGCTGAGCGGACGTGCAATTTTCTTCTTCATTCATTCTTTGTTCGTCCATCAGCGTCGAGTTCAGCATAGCTCGCACATCCTCACTCGTACTTACTATTGTTCTTTGCTCCCACCCACCACTCCCCTTAATCGTGAACCATAGTCTCTCGCTTCATTTTAATATCGTTGTCAATGTGATATAATGGTCAAATGTCAGTTTTTCAATTACCTTGGCCTGTCACTCAAGAGTCGACGCATGATCGAACTCGTAAGCAGGTTTTCCCGCCCTCCCAGCGGCTCAACCTGCTTGCGTCCCACCCCGAGCCAACACTCAGACCAGCCCAACACCTCAGATCGTGTCACCAACTCTTTACAGCACCAGATGAAGCTGGAAGTAAGGTTTGATGTGCATTTGTGTTGTGGAGAGTGAAATAGGAGCTGCCGACCGACTTGCCAAGAGACTCTGCAAATGAACACTCATGGCACGTGATAGCTCAGTGCATCGACAACGACGTCGACGTCAGCATCAACGGATCAGCAAGAGAGAATCTACTACGAAACTCTTGGAAACTCTCGCAGTTATGCTTCTTGCTGAGGTGAAAGACTCCAGGGATCAGCTCATTGCTGTTTCACTTGCATTGGTGGCCTTGGACCGCCATCGACAGGACAGACGAAATGGTAGGTGCGGTAGACGAGGACCGAAGAGAGATGTGGTCCCATGAAGCAAGCTCGAGTGCGAGCTTCTGTTGTCCGTCTTCGCTCCAGTAGTCACTCATACTCGATGCTGGTATACTTTTGCTCCTCATCAATCGTACTTCGGCTGCTCAGCATCACAATCACTCTCAGTTCACTCCAACAACTTCGTGTATGAAATAAACTGGCAAATAAACTGCCACTCAATAACGCTGTCAGTTTATTTCCCACCGCTTATCGTTTGAGCAGCAAATAAACTGGTGAAATAAACTGTTATTGAGTAGGGTTATTGCTTCCCTAATGTTGACCGGCTATGTTCTGCACCGACATGCAGCAAATACAGAGTAGAAACCGAGGTGGGATTGATCCTGTCGCCACTGCAGTGCTGGTAACTGCGGGAAGTGTCGTGGATGCCGTAACAATAGAAGCTGCAGGTAGTTACTGTAATGATGCACCAGTAGCCATGGTATTGATATATTACTCACTGGTAGTGTAGCGTAAATGTGATACAATAGTTGCTCACTGCCATAGCACCCAGTGATACATCAATCTATTATACCTGCAGCTCCCTCTAGTTCCCTGCTATTAGCTGATACATCTGAGATCTATGGTATGTGACTTGAGATCCATCGTACATGGTCTCGTTTTTGGCATTCTGCGATATGTGATCTCCGCCCTTACCATTCTCCAGCATTGCTTCTTTCCCCATGTTAATATTAAGAACAATCACACGAATGATATATTTATATTTATAACTGCGGGGGAGTGTCAATAGTAGGAGCATCTATCTCTCCACTCTCCAGAATCAGGACACCACCAGAGACAAGGGTAGGCACATCACTCCACAGCCTTTGAAACTTGGCTATCAGCAGCACACACAGTGCAGACTGGTGACACGCATACGCTGACAGTCCCTCTTGTGCAGGTGCTGAGTTGAGCGTTCGGAGAGTCATGTGCTCCTTCCACCAGGACCCTTGCCATCTCAAAAACGCCAGCACTTGTCTCATCTCCTCTAGCAATAATTCCACCTCCTCTGACCACCAGTGTGCGCGGGCACAAGCCTTGCACCATTCCAAGCGGATACTATCAAAATGTCAGATAAATGTGAGTAAAACATAACATACACTTACAATCCTGTATGTGTTCATTTTCTGTACAGCTGTTATCAGCATGGGAGTCTAACCAAATCCAGGAGATGGTTCCTCTCCCTTGCTGCTCCATGTCACCCATAGGCTTAACATCGGAGTCAAGAAGTGGGTGCATGGTGAGCTCCCAACCGCACTTCTCAAGACGGTGGCCAAGAGACAGCAGGGTGCTGCACGCACATCTGTACTTCAATACACTGGTGTGCTTCCTCGATTCCACGGCATCAATGATTTTCTTGGCACGAGTAGAACCCACTTGACCACGGACATTCTTATCCTTGTACTTGTACATGTGGGATTGAAGCCGGAGGTGGGAACGAACTTTGTTCAGGGCATCGAGGGCCTGCACATAGCGTAGCTCCCACTTGTGGCCAGCAAGCGTCTGGTCTACGGGGGTGCCAGCTGGAAGTTGTGAAGGGAGCCACAGGTTGAAGTCTTCAGGTTTCAGTTCCTGCGACTTCCCGCTAGCCTCTGATGATTGATGCCGGAGTTGACAGACAACTGGCATATATAGCTCCTGGATGCGGGCCCACACATCAAGCCGTCGTTGGAGGGAGGTGATTTGAGTTTGTGTTGTAGCCTTCTGATTATCGGTGTCATGGAGGGAGACATTGGCAAGACTGGATCTTAAGCGCGCCCTGTAGAACTGTTAGTATGGCATAGTGTAACAATGAATACAAAATGTACTGTTGATCCTCGAGATCCATGCCTGATGTAATCAATCCACTTGGAGAGACATCAGTGTGAAGCGAGACGTTAATTCCAGCTTGAAGGTCTTGAGCTTCAAGCTCAGTGAGTTGTAGTCATACGGCTGCCTGTGTAACTGCTACTGTTTATTAGAACAACCACTGCAAAAACGCCAGGATCACTTATGGTTAAACCGGCTTTCAAAGGGATTTGGAGAGGAGTTATCCTCCTCCCAGGATTCCACCTCTGCCTTCCATTGAGCGATGAGAGCCGGCTGAATAGTCTTCTCCAGTTCTGCGAGGGCTTTGGAGTGCTCCTTCGTCCACTTGACAGCTTCAACCATCTTCTTATGCAATGTCCGCCCTAAGTCTATGTCAGAATTTGAGACTAAAAGAAAGAAACCGCTCACCTAATGCTGTTATTTTTTTCCAGTTCCAATCACTGAAGTGATCATCAAGAGTGTCCCGGTGTGCTCCTGGTCCCATTTCCTTGGTACTTGATGCCACTCGGTTGATATTGGACCAGCCCCGTTCAGGGGCTTCGCCATCTGTTCGGCCCACGTATCTCGACCAGTTGAAAGAGAAGTTCATGCGACACTTATCGACGTGGGCCTGGATGTGGAACTTCGGCACAAAAAAATGTATAAGGGAAGATTGACGAGGGGGGGAAAGCCATTCCGGCATCATTTCCATTCAAGTCCAGAGTCTCTTGTGCCACTGGCAGGCGATGTCGTAGGATATATTGATCATGGACATCGCGAGGATGAGGAGCGCGGAACACATGATATAGTCCATGTTGATGTACCTGAGTAACATCAGCCGCAAAACATTCCAAATGCAATATAATACATACCATTCCCCCTTCTGCAGGTCTCCAACTCCGTTAGGGAGCTTCATGTCGTGTCTTGCACAGTCGATCGTCCCAACTCCTGTTGCAGCAAGCCCATGGGAGGACTTGGTATCCGCCATGTTGACCGCATTGTGGCTTACGCACGTGCTTCGCTACAGAAAAAGTCAAAGTTGAGAATTATCATAAAAATCATGTTACTTACCTCTTGCTTTTCGGTAGCACGATCTGCGAGGTAAGACTTGTATGAGTCCTTGTGCACAAAATACACCCATCCAGCATTAAGGCTAGGGTCGGCAGTATCAGAAGACACCACCTTGCGCTTCAATCTAAAGTTCGCGTCTATTGCAACAAATAGCACATATTTCCATCTGCTCAGATAACATGTGAGCTCAGCAAAATCAGGGAAAGACGACCAACATCTTACCTGGTAAATAGAGGCTCCTTCTCCCAGTCTAGCGGAAGATTCTTCCCGGGCTGTGGGCACGTGGGGCAGAGAACAGCTAACTCTCCTTTGGCTGTAGCATTGACACCGGCAGGGTCGTGTCCCCTTCCTCCGCAGCCAAGTTGTTTGAGGTTATGCCATTGGCGTACCATCCGCATGAAAGCGGAATACCGATCCTAGAATATATCATTATCAGACAGTTGTAGGAATAGATTAAAATAAATACTCACCCTGATCGCTACTAACCCAGAATTGTTGGTGTGCCTTGCGAGGGAGTGATAAAACTCGTAAGCAGATACCTTGCTTTCAAATGATAGAATATGAAAATGCTGCAGAACCGTAAAGGTTGCTGCAGTCCGAGGCTCTGAGACTGTGGCTGGATACCACCGCATACGTAATAGTTGTTTGTACCGAATCTGAGCTGAAGTGCAGCCACAGAAGTCCAGTGCAATTTCATGAATGCCATCGAGCCCGATGACCACAAAATCATCACCGGCAGTGGGAGAAGGTTTGTAGCACCTTTCTCCTGGGTTATGGCCAAGTTGTACTCGAACACCAAGCTGTTTGAGTGTGATATGCTGAAAAAAAGACCTGTTCCATATCTGACAATGATCAGTCACACGTTGACGCCAAAATAAGTGTGAAACACACCTCAATCCTATGCAAAGGGTGATATATGTGGTTTTGAAGTGTACATTCGTGGCAGAACATTTGAGTGCCATGACAGTCAGAGCATCAGAATTGAGGCGATACTGCACCACATGAACAAGTGACACCCTCAGACCCGCGTCCATTGAGGCGCATCATTTCATCCAGGAAGATTGAATGTTGTGGAATCCAGGCAAGCAAAGGTCTATCCTTAAGTCCAATAAGTTAGCATGCCCAAACAAACATCAAATGAGAACACCCACCGCTGCAGTCTCTTTGCGCTTCTCCATGGAACAAATATCAACAATGTCGTCTGTAAGTGTTTCATCCTCAAATTGAGAGTCACTGGGATGCTCAACACAGTCATCTATGAAAAATATGTTGTTGTTTGATGAATTTTCAGGGGGAATTCCCGCAACATAGTGTGTTTGCAGTCGTGTGCTCCCTTTAGCGGTAATTTCCGCAGCACAAAGTCGTAAAAAATGAGGTTTGGGGTTGATAGAGACGGGGACAAAGACCTCCCGTTCAAGTGCAGGCCTCTTGGGGGGGGCGACCACGGGGCATTGTGCACTGTGGTTAATCTGTCAGCTCAGGTCGGGCAGTCAGAGGATCCTCCATTTGTAATTGGAGGATCCCGCCAGTATATAATAAGGGACAAATTTGTCCCTCCTCACCCACCTCATGAATCATGGCAACACCATTGAATGATAATGCCCCCCCACCAGCCACTGTTGAATACTTGTTGCGCCCCCGTCGAAGTGAGCCAATTGAAAGTTATATCTTGCCACGCACCTGACATTAAAAAAACAGACCGCAATCCGCCCCCAGCACATGTGTCTTGGCAAATTCGTTCATACATAGTGCGATATAATCAAACCCCAAACAGTGGCCCAATTTTCATGCCTGCGCAGAAGGACTGGTTGAAAGATCATATACCACAGTATATGCAGTGGCCTCCTACCTCAGATGAGACGATCACATTAATACAGACTATGATTATCGATTTCGACCGCATGTGGCCACTTCACCAGAAATTGTGGCCCAGGTCGAATATTCACATTTTGCTGAGTGACAGCATGCGTGCCAAATTGATGGCGGAGATGCTGATTCTTCAAGCAGTAAGTCAGCTGTGCACGTAATATGCACTATGACTGACCTTGATGCAGAATATCAAGAGCCACATGCTGTGGACAACCCGACGTAATCTGCGTTGTGAGAGGAATTGAACGGGAATTGAACCGCGGAAATGGTTCTGGTACTGGGGCGTCAGGCAAGCTTAGAAGCTTGGTAGATAGTACTAGAGAATCCACTTACCTGCTGAGGCCATACTTGAGAGCTTGAACATGATTGATCACTGATCAATGATCCCCAATTCCGATGTTACTGGGGAAGCTGTGATGGATTTGCCAAGATTAGTCAGCCGGTACACCTGTTTGGTGCGGATTGTTACTAATACCTGGCACCTTTGTAGTCGCCATTTCCCAAATCCCATGGAAGCCATCCTCCATTTCTTGGACGTCCGACCCTGCCGGCCTATGGAGTATATATTTGGGATGTGGTGAGTGATACATCACCATCTACTCAAGGTACTCACTGAACTCACTATCATGACTCAGAATTTGCCTTCCTCCAGTCGGACAGATACCATGGTATCTGTCTGACTGGACGGTCTCATCAAATTTCTCCAGTGTCTTTCCCTCGATGATCAGAAGGCACTGTCTCAGGCCTTAGACATTGGCACGGACACGGGCACCGATGGTGATACATCCAATGGTGAATCCATTGATTCTTTTATATTTTCATTACTCACATAGCTTCGGCAATGTTACAGATAACATCACTGTCAGAATGGGCCTGGGCCCTGCCACTGGCAGCACCGAAACGGCATTGGCCGCTCTTCCCGCTGTCTCTGATGACCCCCCTGCTACAACCATTGACAGTCTCAGGGAAGCTGCACCAGTTGCTTCTCCTGGCGCAGCTGCTGCCTCTAGTGCTGGCACTGCTCCTACTTCTGCCCCCGCTCCTACTTCTGCCCCCGCAACTGCACATGCTGCTGCTCCCACTGTGGTTCCTGCAGGAAATGTCACTGTCTATGTCAATTATGAGGAATATGACTCCTCTGATGACGAAGACGCAGCCACTGCAGCTGCCGCACTTGCGAACAATTCCACATTGATTCATTACCATGATACCTACTTCAATGTCCCAGTTGACGCCACCCCACCGCTCTATTATGTGACTTGAGGTCGCTACATCAGCATCTTTTCAGGCTGGTGAGCTGGATTTTCCGAATTTCTCATGTCTAGTAGCTCATTTCTTCATGGTAGGGATGCAACCGGTCCAAAAGTGCTCGGTGTCTCTTGAGCCATCTACCACAAGGTGGATTCCATCGAGCAAGGCATAAACATCGTGAAGGGTGCAATTGATTGTGGTGACGCTTCGCAGGCATTGTAACACAGTACTAGTGATGATTATTTAGTGAATTTCATGTATGTCCATAGCTGTCACAAAATGAACGGTCTTTCTTGAATGTCAGTGTGCTTTGTCTGATCAAAACATATTGCAAACAAGTATTACACTACTGAGATTGTAGCAGCATACAAGCACCGTGCCCATCAAGAACATTAAACTTAAGATATAAACCTGCCCTGTAGGAGTGAGATCAATATTCGTAGAGTTCAATTTTGAAGGACGGTAAGAGAATGGTAGGATAAATTCGCATAAAAATCCAAATTAATCTCCTACATGAAGCTTGCCATTCAAAACTCCTATGCATATATCGAGTGCCTAAATTGCAACTGACTTACTTTCAACCCACTTTTATGCACATGGCACAACCACATCTACACAACACTAAAGAAGAAAAGGCAGAAGCTGCACGCGCTTATAAATGAGCTTACTATGCACGGTACTTCACTCACTTTACTATCATTTCTCTTAATGATGGTGGACCCACTGAAACAGTCATCACAATAAGCTATGTGCACAAAAAAAGGAGATATACAAGGGGGAGGAAGATACTAGGTGAGATACATACCAACCACTTGAATATCTGAACATCTGAGTCGTGCAAGTTCTAGGCTGTGCAGTAAGCCTGCCACTGTAGGAAGGCCACGCTCATATTATACGGCTGAGGAGAAGATTGAAGCCACACACTGGTCCCAGAAAGCCTATTATGCTTGGTATGTCATTGACATATGAATGTTTCAAACCATTTGAACAATTGATGCCTAGTAACCGTGAGGAGATCCATATCAAATGTTGGAACAAGTCAAAGTCAAAGGTGTACGTTGCTCACTCATCTATAATATAGTTACTTACCTGATCACCCAGCTTGGACAATACCAGTAACCTCAAACCGGCACGCTCAGTGCGAGATGCGAACAGATGCAAAAAAAAATAGTATGTTGTCTTGTTCATTTCGGCAGCACCTCATAAGGCTAAATGATCTCGATCAAGGGCCAGGCTATGTGATGACATCGACACCAGCCTGCAGGTCCTTATTGGGTTGTCAAGCACAGCATTGGTTGAGGGCCTTTGTGAGCTCTTCATAGCAAACCCGGATAAGCCAGATTCATTGGATGTCCTGCGGTTGGCTCACAATGGGTTGGAAGACCTCCTGCTGCGTGCACAAACTTTAGAAAACAATGTTCTTGAGGAATGTGGGACAGGGCAGGACCTCAGTCGGGCACATAGTTCTGTGTCTAATGTGCGCAGGGTTCTAGCGGACTTGGGAGACATGTTTACTCATGCCATGTTAGGCGTAGACTCCCTAGTTGAAGCACACGAGCAGCATAGACTACACCATCAACTTAAATACAACTAGGTACTATAGAACTTAATTCCCCCTTTTGAAATCAGACATCAGCGACAATCAGTGTGGAAAAGTCCAAATGGAAAATTGTATTGCTGTTACCCATTAACCTTGGCATCAAACGTGACGGAACCATATTTACAAAGGTATGTTATGATGAGGTTTTAATTAATTATCATACATTATGGAATGCTAAATGTAACGCGAATAGATGGCACCACGTACATGGCTGACGCAGGAGCAACTGGCCTTCAATACAACTTTTGAGGACAAGTACCTCGAATGCCAAAAGAAGGGGAACTATACCACTTTTTGGCAGCCCTTCTTCGAACAATGGGAAGAGCGATGGCCCGCGAGGGCTTCCTTATTATTTTTTGTGTGCATTATTGGGGACTTACATCACATCCAGCGCCTGATTGTCAAATTCCGCAATGATTATGGTAATTCAAAGCCTGGCCGCAAGGCAGCTGCGGTGGGCAATTTGGCTGTCCACAAACTTCTCTCCAATATCATTAAAGGACCCACGACTGGTTGGAAACGTCCTCTCAAGGAAACTGAAGTCTACGCTAAAAAGTACTATGCTACTCGAGTCCAGGCCAGTGTTAAAGATGAGCTCGATGCCATCAATGCTGCCCTACTATGAGTTTGTTTCTCATGTTTTCCGTATGTATTCAACTATTCAATTTTTTTAAACACTGTGCTAATGATATATAGCTGAAGCTGGGACTTCAAATAAAACAGTTGCCCAGAGTCTTGAGGGTGAAGATCTCCACATTTCTGCCGCTCCAGATGGTATTCCCACAAACGACGATTCTCCAACACCTACAACTGTAGCACCTGATACATTACATGGTTCACACCCTGCATCCTTACAGCCAGACTTGGTATCTAACTTCCCTTCCACGCGCCTAGCGCAAGAAGAGGTAGTCCCTGCACCACCTGAAGAGGATTACTTGGATTTCTTTTGACACCTGCCCCCCGCTCCCCAAGACAATGAGATCAACCAACAGATGAACATGCTCCTCTCCATGACGGAGGGCTATGTACCCTTCTGTCCACCACCACTAGCACCACTCACTCTAGACCCTATGTCTGCCTCCACCACATTTCTCAATCTGGATTCAAATCTTGAGAGTTTTGACGAGGCTCTCAAATCCATGCAGTCCCAGAAAACCAACACGGGAATGGTCTGTTCTCCTCCCCGCATTCATTATAAGTTCGACAGTCTCGTTAAATCATCTTTACCCACGGTGACTGCCTCTACCACACCCACTTTGACTCCTTCCCCACCTTTTACCACGTCTGCCATCACTCCTTGCACCACGCCGGTCGTCACACCTTACACCACACCTACTATCACCCATTCACCTGCAACTCCTTTTACCATGCCTGCCATCACTCCTTGTACCACGCCGGACATCACACCTTGCATTACACCGGTCGTCATACCTTGCACCACACCTGCCATCACCCATTCACCTGCGGTCGGGTCTTCCACCACACCTGCTACCACACCCACGCCACTTGCACCCACAACTACCATACCCGCTACCACACCCTCGCTAGCTGCACCCACAACTCTTGTAACACTGGGAACAACGCCTCCAGAGCTTATTTTTGGGATGGGAGCCGATGCTCAAAACCCCAGCAATGTTGTAGATGAACGTCCAGCAAAGCATCAGAAACGGGCTTCATGCGCACGTGCAGGAGAGACAGATCCACCACAGGCTGTCTCCTCTGGCCAAGGGAAATGACAATGATTTCAATCCACTCAAGCTGCTGCCGCCAACGCAATTGGTTAAGCATTGGTTGAACTAAAAATGTATATAGCATATATCTTGAAATTTAATTGTCTTGAGCGAAAAAGTACCAATGCTGACTTCAATGAGCGGCGTGATTGACCTAAGCTCTCCAAGCCACCCGCAAAGTTCTGAAGAACTGTACAGTATTACCTCTTTGTTGTGGGCTGATCACGGGCAGATTAATTGGCGAAAGTGAAGAGATTTCTAATAGAACACACGTACAGCGAGCACTACACACTACGTGAACAATACAAAATATATGCTTTAACTGATGTGACTATGAAAGCGCGATTGGTGCAGCTCTTGCAACACAGGCTCGATCATCCTGCAAGGCGCACATATTGCGCTCATGAAGGATGCAACAGTTCCAGAGCTGTTGGATGTTGCGCTGGCCGCTACAGCCTGCAGCAGGGATGAAGCCAATGCTGGATTGGGTGAAGTAGCTGTGGTTGGTGCAATATCTGGGGGAGGAGTTAGTGCGTCGATAAAAACCCTGCCTCTAAAACATGGCATCGATGTAAGGCAGCACCAAATGGTAGGAAATTGGATGGTAGATCTGCAAGGGTGTTATTAAAATGATATTCAACCAAAGGAGGGAATAAGGGGTCGCCCCGTGCATACAGGCATTTACTGGGAGCCGGCACAGAGGCATTCTTCTCATTGAAGCGTGACGGCGTGTCGGGAAAACAGTGCGCGTTGATCAATCTCTATCACTATTCACAGGTGGCAAATATTAGAGTCTCCTTGTCCTGCAAAATATCACCCCAATTAGAGTTCGTCTTCGAGTGAGATAACCGAGACTACATTGTCTGACGAAACAAGTAGCTCGAAATCTGACGCGAAGACGAGACACAAACGATCTGCGAAAAAACGCAGGAGTAAGTCTAAGAAAGCTTTGAAAAAGAAAAAGCACTGAGGTCCAAGCCATGCATTGTCATCGACGGTGAGATACAGGTAAAAATTGGAAGACCTGGGACATTCAGCTAAGTTCCGTTCAGTTCTCGTACACCCAACCTAGCTCTCAAGCCACCCGCAAACTGCCAAAGAACTGTACATACCTCTGCATGGGTAAATGTGCTAAATAAAACCCTGCATATAAATATATTGGCTAAATAAAGTCGGCTGACACAGAAAGAACCAAGGAACAATCGAAAGAATGGAGGAACAATCAAAAAGAACCCAGAGAACCAGGAACAGGCTGGATGAAAGCATCATTTTTGGATTCACCAGTGATACATCAGCCTACTACTGCCTGTAAGTACAGCAATTAATGTATTACATTTCTGCTACCACTGTAAGCTAGGTAATGTATTATTATCACAGTATAGCCTGAATGATGTCAGATTGCTCTGGGTTGCTCCGCTGTGTTGCTGCATGGTATGAGTATTTGAAGGTCGAGAGGAGCTAGTGGCTTTCTTCCCTCTTGCGTAATAGTTCCTCTGTTTCAGATGTGTCAGTGATAAAGAACCTAGAAGGGGGGAAAGGACATACAGGCTTTCTCGCTGTGAGTGGGACCTCGACTACTGGTGATATGTGCAGCTGGTGTCTGCGTAGCATGCCAGAGACGAAATTTTGAACCCAGCTGAGAAGGCTAGATCGAGATTGTGTTGCACATTCAGTTGCTCCCCATGATATCGATAACTGTCAACAAATTGTTCACAAGGGACTGCTCAATTATAGATGAAATCACGTGCATTAGCGGGATGCGCTGCATTGTCAACCCAGGGTAGCCAACGAGCGCCTTCAATCCACAGGCTTGGCATTGTGTAGCATCAGCCTAGGATGTAGGTACTCCTCAAGGTCATGCAAAAGGTAAAGGAAAACATAACACACATCTGTGTTGGATGGCTTCTGGGCAGTATTCTGGGGTGGGAAAAGGTGGAGAAGGCTGTTGGAAAGGCCTTTGTATTTATGCGTGGTCTGAGGGGAGGTGGGGGGGGAGGAAGTAATATTCATCAGCTAAGATGTGTGAGATGTGCAAGATGTTATCGAGAGGAATACAACTGAAGAGAAAGACATATATACTGAGTAGTGAGTGAATTTTACTTTTAGAGATGAGACGAGACAGAGTGTGTTGAGATCTCAGATAAACAAATCAAAGGGAGGTTGTTTGGTTTTAATTTGTTTTGTGTGTGGGAAGATCTGGCTGTGCCAGACCAGTGCAGAAAAAAGGCAGGGGTCTGGGTGAGGCACGTGGAACCCGCAAAGTTCAAAAGAAGCAGCTTGTGCTCAGAGGGATTTGGGATCGACAAAGACAAACCCTTGGAGTGTGTTGAGTCCAAAAAGTGTGGAGACCGAAGGGTCCAAAAGGAAACACTAATCCAGACTGAAACACACTAGAAGTTGCAGGTAGGGAGGTGCATATGTGCAAAAAAACGGGAGAGTGACGGGCAAAAGGAGATGAGTGCAGAGAAGAAGAAGGGAATGCGGCACTGATTCTCAAGTCGAGACTGGGGCGACTTGGACGTGTGCTTCAATAGAATAGGAGCACACATATGGTGAATCTTCATGTGACTGCCTACAAAGGCCATGTTTCATGTGTCAACACTTGTGATCCACTTGAAACGGCCACCTGATGAAACATACCACCTGAAAGGATGACACATTGTCACTGTTATTGTGAATGAAATGTATGCAAGCTTACAGAAGGTGATCGAGGCCAGCTTCTTTGATGATGGTAGAAACATTCCATGTGTAAATATATTAATGTGGCTGTCGTCGCAGGCATTTTCCATCCACAGAGAAGTCCGCGCAATTCATGTGGTTTTTATGGTGGAAGGGTTGTCCGATCTGTTGATTAGTTTCGAGGTTCCATAGTTGTGCATCTGATATGCTTGTGAGAATGCACTCATTCGGAGACAGTCAAATGGCCTTGACAATATCTTTGTGTCCCTCCAGAACAGCGGTTGTGGTCAAGGTGGCAGTGTAAATTCCCTGGGGTCCTGTGCCGCCAACAACTTAGGGTCCTACTATCAGAGGTCCATGCCAAGCACCAAATTGCTCCCTCAAGTGTTTTGAACAATTCACCTTTGTTGGCATCCCAATTTTTCAGTGAGACATCACCCGTCGCAATCATCATGCCATCGTGTCAATAACAAACTGTGTACATCCAGCTGCCTTTCACTGCCTCGATTGGTCCTAGGATTGTCTTTCTGCTCTCAACGACCCATACTCTGAATGTCCCACCGTCACAACTGCTCACCACTCGCCATCCATCTGGACTCCAGCAGACAGACCGCACTTCCCTTGTGTGCCTTGTCCATTTTTTATGACTTTGTCTGTGTCAATATCCCATAATCTCACTGTACTATCGAAGCTGCCACTTGCTGCTGTCTTGCCATCCGGCGACAATATTAATGCTATGCCATTAACAACTTCATTTCCTTTGTCCCTCCAGGCCTTCCCGACCTGCATCCCGTTGTCCAAGTCCCAGACTCGAATTGAGCCATCCTATGAATAAGTGATGATCTACTGTTTATCATGCAGGCGTAGGACGTCAGAGATGAAACTGGTGTGTCCTTGCATCTTTTGGTGAGGTTTTGTCATTTATTTCTCTTGCCTCAGAGGGGTTCATGAAGAAATTTTTTCAGCTCACGGACTTCACCTAATGTATGCAGTACAATGTCAGCTCTTGCCCATCAAACGAACACCATCACTCACTCAGAGCTCGAGAGAGGTTGCTGTTCAAGTCCTCTACAGCTTTGTCTTCATGCTGTTCACTAAGCACTTCACAGCTTGAGTACGGGCTGTGCACATTAAGGGCCCCAAGTCTCGTTCTCTCACAACATGCACGGTTTCTACATCGCCATCTCAACATCGCATCAGGTAGGCATGCTGTCGAGCAAGCTCGCACTCCTGTATTTTTTCACTGACCCTTCTCGGAAAAATATCCATGGCTTTGTCTGCCATGCCATCATTGTGCGTCTCGCAAAGGATGTCTCGGCAAACCGGTCACATATCTTTCGCTCAACACTGCTGCTACTGACAGTGTCACTGCACCCTCCACGACTAGTGGTCAAGAAGACAACCAGTTCAGACAGATGGGTGTTCGTAGATGAGACGACCTAGCCCCTTCCAGGTGGTCTTTCTTCGAATTCTTGATTACTCAGAACGTCCTTGTGACATCTTATCAATTTGAACAGTGGACAATGAACATCAATCATATCGATCGCAAGGCTAATTTGAAGGCTCTGGAAACGTCTATGTAAATGTCAACAACACTCACATCAGATTGTGGATTACATTTCCCTGTGTCTTGGATTCAACGACTATGTGGCCAAGTTTTACCTTTTGCTCGGACACAGTACTTGCAGGTGATGGAATCAGGCGTGTCGTGCAGTTCTTCACTCGACACACAGCTAGGCCACCACCTTGGACCCATGTATTGCACACAAGACAGTCAGATTTCTTCTGTTCAGTCAGTATGGGGACGGTTTGTGATCCCGGGGTGACTGATATTGTGCAGGAGCTGCTGCCATGATACAACAGTAGATATGTACTAGACTTACATCAGTAAATTCACACATTGCTTATTTCAGCACTTATCACTACTTTTCGTCACTTTTCAGCAATGGATCTACTTTTTCTCTTAAACTGGCCACCACCAGCAAATCAAGTATCTCAAACTGCTAATAATATGTCAAATACATATTTCATTGTGATAGAATACAGTTTTCTCATGTGTAGCTGACTAGAGAGCGCATTTATGTCAAGAACTTATTAACAACTGTTGTGGTGTTTCTGCTGGACCACAACAGCTAATACTTATTCTCATGTTGTCAAACAGATTTCTAATGTATAAGAAACATTTTGGTGTACTTAAGTTGAAGGTGGAGGCTAGTTGAAGGAAAAAAAGTAGATCCATTGTTGAAAAGTGACGAAAAGTAGTGATAAGTGCTGAAATAAGCAATGTGTGAATTTACTGATGTACCTGTACTTGGTTCCGTCCTTCGTCTCCGGTCGGTCAAAATAGTGTATGAATCATGCAAGCGCTATATGTTGGAACTGGCAAGTCGTTCGGCCCAAAATGCTGTCCCGCTGTCATGCTGTGATATGTTTCACTTTGATATGTTTTATTCATGATCTTTATAGTCCACTTAACTATATTATTCGCCATAGCGTTTGCACGTCAAAACGCCAACTGTCTAACAACCGTTTAGCTTATACCATGCACGCAGCACTTGAATACTTTATCCTATCTACGCGCAGTCATATATAACTTTGTACTTTACATGACTCATACCTCAGGCGTTGTCTCTCTCGAGTGCGCAACTGAGGTTAGTTACCCTTTTCATTGTTGTTCTGTCTATTCTTACTTACACTGATTACCTTAGTGAACTGTCTTTGTATAGGTAATGATCTAAGCATTGTCTCTCTTGAGTGCGCGACTGAGTGAACTGTCTTTGTATAGTCACGCACTGCCGAAGTTATACTTCTATTACTATAATATTTCAGTGTCCTGGAACATTAATTTCTAAGTACTGTAATGTGATCGAGCTGTGAGAGATATACAAATAAAATTCTATACAGACAACCGTGCACTCTATACCAAGTCTCTTGAAGTCTTCCGAGTTGCTGCCTGAGCTTTGGCTCTCTCCTTGATATCTAAGCTTTTGAACCACATTGGCGACATTGCGCCTCCTGTCTCACTTCTTGTGCCTAATCCACTTCACTCCCATTCCTTGTTTGATACTCTCCATAGCGCTCTTCACACCTTTATCAACCAACTCTCACCCCACAGCAGGGCCTTCTTTTGCACGCTCCCAGCTGGTTATCCCACTGCATGCAATGGAGGTTCTTCTGATCTCTCCAAGGTGAGGAACATAGTGATCTTCAAGCTCTTTGACTCATGTGTCGACCCAAGAAGCAGTACCGGGAAGGAAATATAGGAATACATCAACTAAGGCTGGGGACGTGTGTGTGGAGTGCATGCGAGCGAATACAAGACGGACATTGTCAGGGCAGACATAGTGAGTGGTGATGCAATGGTCAGCATAAGAAGATATCACTCACAACTCCACCATTTCTTCAACAGAGGTCTACCAGTCTATGGTACATCAGGCCTTGGAGTGGACACAAGTAAAGTATGTTAGCATCGATATGTTGAGTTCCTTACTTATTTCGGTCTATCTTGTTATCTTGTACACCTTCATACCATATGACTCTTGTCTTCCCTTCTCCGCACTCCGAACTCGTTACCTAATCGACTCTGCTGATATTTGTACCGCGCTTCGCCTCTTGACCACCTTAGTATTGTTGTTACAACTCTACTGAGGTGTGTACTGTGTCCGTTGTATCATGCCGTCTTGTATTGACTTGTGCACTAGCCTTTGTCTAGGTACAGAATAATAGTATTGTTCTTACCAGAGCCAGAATCGCGACCAGCATCCAACCCGACATATGGTGATATTAAGGCGCAATTGTGATATGAGGACGTCGAGTGCGTTTGCGGGATTGACTTGATGGATGGCGCTTCAGGAGGCGTTGTGGACGAAGTGGTTGTTGGCAAGAAAAACCAAAGTTGAATCATTTGCTCCAGAGTGGTAGAGATCGTCTATCTTGCTGTTGACAGGACCTGTACGTAGACTCGGTAAACCGACTCAGGAGTAGTTTCAAAATACAAACAATCGAAGAAGGAGATCATGGTGGTGGGAGCCGGAAAAGTACTACTTGGTTACAACTGTATTACTGAGGCATTTTCGCGGGGTGTGGGAATTTGGTGCCTTCAGTTCTTGGACATACTAAGTGACGTACTTTCAGCCTGAATCAGAAATGGGTTTCAAAGTTAGGTTGTGCATGCAGCAAACACGCTGCACTTGAACAAAAATGAAACTCTGATGGCACTGCCTGGCAGCCGTCGTCGTCGCCATCACTGTCGTCCACCACTGTAGGCCCATTTTCGACTTCTATGGCTACACGAGGTACCAACAACCATGGACGGGAAGTCAGTACTGCTAGAGCCCGAGGTCGTGGCAGCCGTGGATCAGCTCCTACTTCCTCTCGCTCCCCCCAATCCTCCAAAGCGCCATCAACTGCAAAGATCCCAGCAATCCAGTGGGAAAGACAGCACTCGGCATGCACCTCTTGCCTCATCGAGTGGTGCAAGGCTAATGACGAGGCCTGGATCAAGCTGTTCTCCGACTCAGCCAAAGATGCAAAGGACGAGGGTCGACCACGACAGCAGATGTCTACCCAGAAGACAAATTACCTCCAGCAGTTGGCTGCTGCAATTTTCACTGACGACGAAGATCCGAACATTCATGCACTATATAAAGAGCACCCACTTAGCTTTATCAAACCCATCAACAGTCAGTTCAACTCGTATGTCCACTATGATTTGATTGTGGAACTAGTGGCGTGATTGACTAGATTTTTTAGGCTTAAAAAGAGGTACAACTCCATCAACAAGGAGCTTGGCCAAACAGGGGCTGGACTTAAGTCTATCGAGGAGCTGGATGCAGATCCTCGCACGAAAACTCTTGTTGGTATGTCCATTTGTTTTATTTGTTTGTTTGTTATGTCCTGAGATCGAGCACTAGCTCGTCTTCTTCTGCAATTTCCGTGGTGGTCTGACCTTCATGGATGGTGGAGGATGAACCCAGCCTATAATACAGCATTTTCAACAGCCGACCCTGGTCAAGATTTTGCCAGCGAGGCATTTGATTTTTTTTCTGGGACCCCACACAACGAAGACCAGGCTGCTGCTGAGATGGATCTTGATGACGGGGAGCTTGAGCCGGGAGAAATCCCAGATCAGTCACTTGGTCTCTCAGGGGGGGAACCTGAATCGTCTCTAATGGTCACTGGAACTCCTCGTTCACTGATCGAAAGTGACAATGACCTCTATGGTAACCCCAGCCCTTCAAATGAGCCCTTATCTTTGCAGTATTGTACCCCTCCTCGCATCCCCTCTTCGTCACCCCAAATCTCGGGTGCAGATTTATCATCATTAGATTCTCCAAGTTGACGACATCACCCTTGCTCTCCTTAAATATTCCCCTCGACCACTACAGCCGTTCAGCTTCACGTCCTACAGTTCAACAAACCAACCCTGATAGGCCTCCGAATATCTCACTGGACTCGCCACCACGAAGTGAGGGCAACTTCTTTACTAACATGGAGTCTTCTGGTGGCGAGGGCATCGAGGATGTGATGAAGTCATTGACCGTGCACTCCCGTAAAGCAAGTAGCAGTTCCCTACGTGGTTGAACTCCAGTCACCTCTACTCGTCCATCACCATCTACTTCTCGTTCAGCATCAGAGTCTCGTAAACGACCATGTGATGTAGAAGCAGAGATGACGAAGAAGCTAGCTGATGCCTCCGACTCGCTCCTACTCCATGTGCAGGATAAATCGGACTCCAAAGCCTCAAACAAGCAGATGAAGTTCGAGTATGCTAAGTTTTCAAAAGAGTTAAAGGCCCATGAAGCTCATGCTGAGCATGAACATGACACACAAAGATTCATTGCTACTCACAGTCACGAACGTGCCATGTCCGAAGACAAGACAAGGCAACTGGAGTTGGAAATCTGACTTGAAGAAATCAAGTATCGTCTCATGGCTATGGAGCATGGTGTTGGTCCTGCTGCTGACGAGGCTGATTGATTTGTGTTTGTGCTTGCATCCATCCATTCATGTCTGTGTTTATGTTTGCCTTTGGTGCTTGTTGTTCTCGTTAATCACATTCTTGATACTTGCCGTGCTGTACTACTACTACATGTTATCTTTCAGACTTGTTCTTGATATACACTGCACCTAAACTCTGCTTTGAAGCAAACAACCCATCAATGTGTTCCGGAAAATTTGCCCCTCCGTTCCAATAAAACCCTCATCACCATCACCTTCCTCCTCATCCTCCTTGTCTACACCTCCATTCTCTTGCGTCTGCGACTCTTTGCGAAAATATGGATTGGTGCTTTTCTTTCCTGACTTCTCCTCAATCTCGATAATGAGATTGTGAAGGATGAGACAACAATGTGTCCACATGTTTGTGTAGTTGAGGTCTTTCTGTGACTGTATCTGAAATCTTAGCTCACGAAGTGACTGGAACCGTCCTTTGAGAGATCCATAACAGTGTTCTGAACGAACACGAACCTTCACTTTAGGTATGAGTCCATATACAAGTTTCAGTATAATTGATGACTTACTTTCGACAGGTGCATGTTGAATTTTTTTTGATCGGGCCTCAGACCACCAGCTGGGGGACGTTTGAAGGGGATGACACACCACATACGTGATGCATAAGCTGAATCGGCCCAAATCCACTCATCTGCTCCCAAAAAACTCTCAGGGTGTCATGCAATTCGTGTCCTTGAGAATGTGTTAGCGTCGTGGAGACTTCCTGGGACTCCAATTACATAGTCGACAATACGAAGGTTGTGAGGCATAATCACAATCTAATGTAAGGTTAGTATGTTTTTTTTTGATGTTTTCTTGATCACTTACCTGTGCCGACAGTGAGTAATTTGATTTTCGGTCAAAAAAACCTTCTCCATGCCATCCTGGCTTCTGGAAAATGTTGAAGGGTGTGCCGTCAACACACAAAAATCCTCCGCGCCACTCTGGACATGTATGTTCCTCAACCCAGTCCTTTGCACAATCAATCTCAATTTGATCTTTAGCCTCTAGGGGGTTGAAGTGAATAATGTTGTCGTGGTGCTGCAGAATTGCAACCATGACACGTTGATAACAGTTGTACACTGTTCCGACTGAGACCCCTGCCCAGTCAGCCATATCTTTGGCTGTTCCTGCATTTCCATAGTGGCCTGCAGCATTCAAAAAAACCGCGAGCTGAACAGGAACAGGTAACTGTGGATTGTTGGAATTATTGTAGAAAACTGAATGGTGGATGATTTTATTGACGAGTTCAACGAAAACGTTGGGATCAACTCGGAGTTTGTGATGGAACTTCTGCGGATTTTCCAATCTCCACTCTTCGAGTAGATGGAGCTGTGGTGCATGGGTTGCTGGGGGCCGAGAAATGAGAGTACGTGCTTTTGTAACTTCATCTTCGAGTGCTTGTATAGTGTTACTGAACTCGATGAAGACTCGGCTACTGAACACAGGCCCAGAGGCATCTGTAGAATCGGAGGATGGTATTTCATCCCAGATGGAGTCGAGGGACATCCAGGTATCAAATGAGTTGGTAGAACTTATGGAGGAAATGGATTCCATGCTGATGTTTGATGATATATCAGAATCGGATGAATTATCAGAGCTTGGCTCCGAGTCTCCCTCGTTATTGGAGTCAGACTCGCAGGTGACATCAGATGAGTCATCATCTATTAACATATCTATTAGCTCAAGGTATCGAGCAAGCTGCATGCTCTGGTTAGTGTCCCGGAGGGCCTGCAGTACCCGTTTACGTTCTGAGATGTGCATCAGGACAGAGAGTGGAGGATCAAGCTATAGGCTTATCGATCATCTATTCCGCGACACTGAAGAATTCTATAATTGGGTTGATTACTAACATGAATGATTCACGCGGAGCTTGAATATGGCTGCAATGTTCGAAGCAGATACCTGCAAGATACCTGACTCTGAAACCCATTAGAATGTCACAGCTGAAACCGTGGCAAACTTCGAACCTCCTGCCTTTTATCAGAACCCAAATGCATTGACCCGTTTCACCTGACTCCATAGATAGCGAAGCCTGTAGTTTTATTCCCACATTTCAACCCGCCTCTTGTTGGCACGTGATGGCACGTTTGTATGTGTTGGACTGGCACAGATCCGGGCTTTACCCTGCATGGTTCGAGTATGCCAGCATGCGCTGTGACGTGCATTTCAAGTCACGTATATCTTCTGATTCTCTTTATCTCTCACACCATTTCCAGTGAGTCGTTCCCTGGCAGAGAGCAGTTATAAGACAACCCAGCCTTTCACTCCAGGTCGCACACGAAAGCTCATAGCGGAGTACCAGAGCAACATTGGGTGGGCACTTCACATCGGTGCTTTTATCGTGTAGTACTTGACGTGTGCGCTAATACCAAATGCCATAACGTGCAAGTCAGCATCGTGCACTGTGCTAACTTGACCATACCAGTCCACGGTCATGTGGGTTTCGCCTTCAGGACTGAGCAGTCTCGTCATTGAAAAAGGTGCCCTGCGCGTGTGTTATGACGATCTAATGCATCAAGGGAGATTGTTGGTTCATTAACTCGGAAGAAGCAGGATTTGCTCAGACTCATTTTTCGGTAGGGTAAGAATCACCATCCTCTCCTTGTCGAGTACAATATCTCAAACATGGGCATTTGAAACCTTGTTTGTGGACCACCTCCACGAAAGGGAGGTAAGTTGAAATCTGCACGTCTGACTCAAGAGCTGTTATTGTAGGTTCCCGAACGACCTTGCCGACACCACGCGCCACAGCGGAGGGATTGAAGTCGGTCATAAAGTTTCGCTGAAAAAGCTTGTCAGAATTAATGTATCGTAGATGAGTCGTAGAACAGCCTAAGTGATCAGCTTCTACAGTACAGAGTGGAACCAAGCTGGACCGACATAAGGCAATAGACAAGCGTAGCAGAACAAGTAGGGAATACAATACAATGGAAGAGCTATAGATAACTAGATGAGATGATGGAAAATGTCAATGGTGTTCCAGAACGTTTCTTCCCTATAGTTGATTATTTTCGATAGAGATACAACCAATCCAGAGCCAGAACCGCGTCCAGCATCCAGCTCGACGTATGGTGATGTCAAGATGTGAGGTTCCAGGCACCGCCGTGGTAGTGGAGACTGTAGTAATTGCAGCTGATGGCGTGGCTTGCTGTGACGACGATGGTGGGGGTGTGCTCTGGGTTGCTTCGCCAGTAGGTTGTTGCATGACATGGATCTTGGGAGGTCGAGAGGAGCTGGCTGCTTTCTTCCCTCTTGCATGATAGTCCCTCTGCATGGAAACGTGTCAGTGACTAAGAAGCATAGAGGTGGAAAAAAGCGTACAGGCTTGCCCGCGGTGAACGGGACGTCAACTACCGGTAGTTCTCGCAATTGGATGTTCGATCCATCTTGTCTGCGTTGCCTGCCGGACATGATGTTTTTAGCCCAGCTACGAGGGTGTGATCTGGACGGGGTGTCCTGTTCGGTTGCTCCGCGTGAATTGGAGCGCCGGCGCCAGAAGGAAGGTAAGCGACCGAGGAGAGTTCGTTGATTTGGTGTGGTGGCATTTCGTCCTCGGGAGGTAGAGAACTAATAAGATAATGGTCAAAGGAGACATTATATTACAGATGGAAATCACGTACATCATCGAAAAACCCTGGGGATAGTCGACTCGGACGAGTGCCTTCGATTTTCGAAGGTCGCGGTCGTGTAGCATCAGCCTAGTATGTAGATATTCAAGGCCGTGCAAAAGGTCAAGAGGCACATAGCATACATTAATGTTAAATGGCTTCTTGATTGTTTTCTGCGATGAATGAAGATGAGTGAGAAAGGCTGTTGAAGAGACATGATGCAACATACCACCTGAAAGGACGACCCATTATCAGCATGATTGAGGATGAAATGTACACAAGCTTACATTGTCTGATAGAAGGTGGTCGAGGCCAGCTTCCTTGATGACACCAGAGACATCCCATTTGTATATGTCCTTGTCATCGCAGCCAGTGACGAGCAACCTTCCATCCACAGAAAAGGTCACACACCTCACCCAGTCTTCATGGTAGAAGGGTTGTCCGATGGGCTGATTGGTTTCTAGGTTCCATAGTCGCGCTGTCCTGTCATATGATACGCTTGCAAGGATGCGTTCATTCGGAGACAGTGGAATATCACCGACATGATAACCTATGTGTCCCTCCAGAACAGCGGTTTCGGTCCAGGTGGCGGTGTCGAATTTCCTAATTTGATGGGATGACCCGGTGATAAGTGTCTTTCCGTCCGAGATCCATGCCAGGGACCAAACTCCGAAGTCGAGTGTTTTGAGCAATTCGCCTGTGTTGGCATCCCAGACTTTCAGCTTGTCAGTGCCCGTCGCGATCATCGTACCATCGGGTGAGTAGCAAACCGCCGACACGTAGCTGCCTTTCGCTGCCTCGATTGGTCCGAGGATTATCTTTCCGCTCTCGACGTCCCATACTATGAATGTCCCACCATAGCACCCGTTCACCACTCGCCCTCCATCTGGACTCCAGCACACAGACCGCACTTCCTTTGTGTGCCTCAATTTTTTGATGACCTTGCCTGTGTCAATTTCCCACAATCTCACTGTATCCTCACTCCCACTTGCTACTGTCTTGCAGTCCGGCGAAAGTGCTATGCGACTCACACTTCTACTTCTTTCGTTCATCCAGGCCTTCCCGACCTGCATACCGCTCTCCAAGTCCCAGACTCGAAGTGTGCCGTCGAATGAAGAGGTGATAATCCGCCGGTTATCGGGCAGCCGTAGGACGCCAAAGACGGAGTCGGTGTGTCCTTGCATCCTTTGGAGAGGCTTGGTCACTGATTTCTCTTGCTTTTCAGGGACTCGTGAAGACATGCTATTGGTTCGGAAACTTCACCTAATAGGAGCGGGACAATTTCAGCTCTCGCCCACCAAACGAACGCCATCACTCACTCAGAGGTACTTGGTTTTACACAGAACACACCCGTCCAGGACGAATGAAAGCTGAAAATAAATGGACCTATTGTTTGATGCTCGGTAGAGCTAGAGGGAGGTTGCTGTTCAAGTCATGTACGTGTGCGTCTTCCTTGCTTTGTCCTCATGTTCGCTTCACAGCTTGCTGTGCAGATCAAGCGCCCGAGTCACGTTGTCTGACAACCACCTTCTTAATCGACATCGACATCTCAGCATCACATCTGGTAGTTCTGTTATCAAGCGAGCCCGCATTTCTATCATTCTTCACCCACCCTTATCTCCATCGCCGGCAAGAAATATCTCTGAGACTCGGAGACGTCCATCCAACTCCACCGCATTGTTTTCTCTAGCATGTGTCTCGCAAATTATCTCAGCAAGCAGTTCCCGTATCTCTGCAAACGTCCCCCGCTTGACAACCATTTGCCAGTATCGATACCTCAATGACTCGATCGTCAAGCAAGGGGCGCACTAGTACTACTTGTATTCTCGAACATGTTTTTCTCGCGCGAATCAGGTATGTGCTCCGCATCATGAGCTCAGGCCATGTCTCACCATAGCATGAAGAAGACGCCGTCAACTTTAGACTGCATACTGGACTTCAGGAACCTGTCAAGCGCTATCCTTATCCGAGGGTCTATGTGCTACTGAAGAAGACTCTTCCCCTTCCTCGCTTCTGCGCGCGGAGCGGCAGTGCCTTCTCCATGTGCGCAGACTTCCTCCTTTCCGAATCTGCGCTACAGATTGGATCATCACTGATTTACTGCTCTCGCTTCTCTCACATATCGGATGTGATTGTCCGATATTGAGGCTAGGGGCTGTCGTTGTGATTGTGGTAACTATACTTACTCGAGGCGTCCTGTAGCCTCAACGTGTCGACTTCGAATGGTGATGTTTGCCCCTTTCAACAGTGCGATCAAGCTACCGTGCGCTGACTCGCGTAAATTGCAGCTGATCAAGTTCTGAACACAGCCACGTGCAGTCTTCCTAGTCTAGTACCACCGTTTGCTACGCATTGTATCTACTTTTCTATCCGCAAATTCGCGTTTCATCGCAAATGCTATGGCTGACCCCGCTTGAGCTGCCAGGACTAACACTTGAAAACGCTTACAACATTAACACTTGCAGCTTTCTCCTCAAGACATTCTCGCATTGGCATTGGCACCTCTACAAGACGGCCGCTTTGAGGCTTACCGTACCTGTCACACTCGACATGTCTGCCACATCGAGCTACTTGCAGAAACTCGTATACTACTAGTATACTACTCCACTGAAACACCTGAGCTCGTACAGCAGGTGCGGGAACACCATGCTATCGATACGAATGAAAGGAACGACAAGGACACCTTCCATTTTGCAGTCTAGGTGCGTTGCTCATCCTGAGCTTCCACTAAGTAGCCAACCTAAATTCCGTGCAGGGTGAATCAGCTGTCAACGTCCCAAAGACGCACAGTTGTTAATTCGTACCTCGCCTTTGTAGGTATTTTTCCACCCAGTTGCGATCCGAAACGGCTTCCGTCACCAGTCAAACCTCACACCTATCACACGGCTCCCGCAGTGGCACAGTGACCACGCACAGCAAGCCGGGCTTGACTGGCAGCGCGACACTAAGGCGCTCAACACCAACCCGTTCGAATGTCGAGGTGCAATATCGCATCACTGAAGGCCATCCGCTAGCAAGCAATCATGGAGAACTTGGAACACGTGCTCGACTATCGGCAGGTGTTTGGGCGAGTGACTGCGTTTCAGTGAGTAGTCTATCGCCCCTTGGTCCGTTACCAAGTGGCACCCCGACTAGGACCCCGAAAAACCACGGAGTCTAGTACTGCGCTCACCAGCGTTCTAGGCGTTATTGACGCCACTCACGCCCTTGCTACCTCACAAAATACCCCTGTACAAGTCCTAACGGCCCCACTGTCGACTTCAGCGTCAATGGCCGCCGTAAAGAAGCGTCCAGCACCCACGGGAACTGGCATTTCAAATGACCGGGCTCCCACCCCAACTAACAAAATTAGACTATCTCATCGCAACACAGTCTCCTTGATGCTGCCAAAGGATGAAATAATGCAACAAGACTACGAAGTCAAGGATAAAGAAAGCAGTACCACGTTTCTAGAGAAGTCCCCGTTTCGTCAAATAGGCGAAACCATGTCAAACGAAAGCTTAATATTAACAATTCTCCATATTACCCAATACACAGGTATCCCACGCACTGTCATAGAAGGACTCAGAGCAGTAGCCATATTGCTGGAGGACGGCCTTAAAACCAGACAGGAGGCTACACCGACCACTCAGCAACTGACAGACTCTATCTCAGCCGCCATTTCAACCCAACTAGTACTGGACCTCTCGAACACGCTATCGTCTCACGTAATAGCGGCTATTTCACCTCAAATCGCGTCTATCTTAACGGCTTCCGAGACCCTCAAATCGAACGTCGACGAAATCGCGAAATTCAAAACAATCATAGAGGCAAACTCGAAGGAAGACAACACTTTTGCATCTGCGGCTGCAAACCGAGCGGAACTTGCGGCTGACGCCGTCCTAAGCAGTATCACTGATGTCAAAAGTGCTATAGAATCGCTAACTACTCCCCCTCCCAGCACAATTCAGTCGAAAACGACGAAGTCATACAGTGCGGCAGCTCAACACAACGCACAGACCTCGGCTCCCATCTCGGCAGCGATTACTCGCGCCTCCACAAGGGACCGACAAATCTTGTTCGATCCAACTCCAGGCAAAGCCCTATTCGCACCCGAAGTAACATCAGCAGACATAGCGACCAAAATGAAACAAGCGCTAACAACATCCGAATCGGACGACACACCCGATATTTTAATCAAGGCAATCACGCGCCTCAGAAACGGCGACCTCATAGTAGAACTCACAACCACAGAAGCCGCTACATGGATAAGAATTCCAGAAAATCGACTCAAGATCATCGCTGCACTCGGAATACCTGCAACCATCAAAGATAGGCGTTTCTCGGTTATCGTCCCATTATTACCTATTACTTCTAGTATCGAAGACTCGACTTGGTTATGTACAGTCGAAGAAGAAAACAACATGTCCCTAGGTGTCATCGAATCGGCTAACTGGATCAAGCCACGACAACGCAGGACACCGCAGCAACGAGTCGCACACGCAATCTTCCACTTCGCAGACCCCCACTCGGCCAACAATATTCTTCGGGACCAGGCCATGTTGTCAATATGATATATCATTTTACTCTCATTAGAATAAAGGCGTGATATATCAGGGCCTTTGGCTTAACACAGCTCACCCACAGCTAGTGTTGCCGTCGAACCAAGGTGACCTCGAGGTAACTTCGGTTCGGTTCGAAATTGAGGCAGTTCGATACAACTCGATTCGTTTACGCCTCGTTGTAGATAAGTATCGAATTAGGAACGAACTGCCAAATGAAATGCTAAATCTGGCCTGTGACTTGGTGATTCGTTAGAGTAGTACTCCAGCAACCTCACATCTCTAGCATTTTCTCAATGTACTCTGCTCCTCCGTTGTCCGTCCTCGAACCTTTTGGTATAGAACATCATTATACATATTTTCGTCGGACCGTAGTACTGCTTTAGCGCCGGAGGACAGGCGCCTGCAATGCTATACAATACAAATGTTGAGCAATCCTCAAGCGTGGTTAGGCAACGGATGTATAGGTCATCGTATAAATTCGTGCGTCGTACTGTGAGTTTAGTATTATATTCCCAAAACATGAGTTTTCACCAGTGGAACAGTTCTGCAGCTTCTGCTATCCCTTCGGCATCTCAGCAACAGCATCATCACCCTCACCCAGGCTATACAAGTCTGGCATGGTCCGCCGCTCATGCACGTCCACCATTTTACCCTCACTCACCATATGGGCTCCCAAACAACACTTCTGCATCTCCGTATCTCCCACATCCATTGCCTGTCGCAAATGCATTGGCAAACATGCATCACTTTGTGCAAGGCCCTTATTCACCAGCTGCAGCAAGCTTTACACCGTCAAATCCATTTGCCGACATCACTCCTACGGCTGTCAATAATACCGCTCCAACTACTACTGCGATAAAACGCAAAACGCGGCTGCGACAGGACCGAAATCCTGCGCGAAGAAACACAAGAACGACGACACGACTTCAAACATTCAAACAGCAACTGTATGTGGTGTTGGCCCATCGACTGCGCCGACGCACACAGATACTACGGAGCTGCCTCCCCCTCCTTTGCATATATACACAGATCCTTCAATGACTGCACAAGGCAGCTCGAAGAGCTCGTCTACTCATGGTCGTCGTCAATACCGGGCATCGGTGACTGATGTCTGGCACTTTTTGATGATTGTAGCATCACTTGCATGCCCCGACGAGCTTCCCGACGTGAAACTTATACCACGCTTGATCTCAAACCCGAGTTGTGATTTTATAGCTTGCCGTTTTTGCATGTTTGTGTAAGTAGTCAAGACTGTCGTCCCTTAACCGTTACGCCAAAAGGCAGTGATAATGAAAGCTCATACTTCATTATCTCGGACAGTATTTATGTGACACGAAGGGCTGCAGAGCAATTGATAGTTACGGGGAAGTTCGACGAGCTTGCTGATCTATTACAAAACGTCGACGACGATAACGTAGAATGAAACATAGCCACTTCATATCTACTTCACTTTACAAACAATTCTCATTGGCTGGAGCGCGGACCGCTTGGCTATTCGTACTATACCTACATCCCTCACCCTGTTACAACACTCCCCAATTGGCTGGAGCTTCGAGCTGTATTCGTTACACTTCGGTTCGTTCCACCTCGACCATCGAACCTGGAACGAATTCCCACCTCGTTTCGATTCAGCTCAATTCGTGGCAACACTACCCACAGCCTGAGTGATATATCAATATACACAGCCGCATTTTTCGCATTTTTGAAACTCAGCTACTTTTCATTCCAGGATATATTCTACTATCGGTTACAGTCTATTCGTGATGAGCCTCCATTTCGTGAGTCACACTTTTGGGCATCGAAACGTGATGGCTTGTCACATGGTGTAACGGTATGTCACGAAATTCACTGCGAAAAAGCGTGACTCACGAACGACGGTCCATCACGAATAGATCGTAAGGGATAGTATATTTAGTGGAGTATGTTATGACCGCAATTTTGGCTTCCAAAAGCGGAAATTCACAAAACATATCCCATTTTGGTCACCTCCTCATGTCAGGCCTCCCCACATTATTCCCACACATCACATGTTCGCATTTTTCAGCCACACAGTGTGGGAATTACCCCACAACACCAAAAACATCGCCACATATGGTATACCCCACAATTATAATTATTCCCACACCCTCCCCAGCTCATTGCAGCTTCACCACCACACCACAATAGGTCCCCCTTTATATATAAGTAGTAGTTTGGCATATATGTGTATAATATAATATTATAGATCACTTTTTTGTTTGTTTGTATACCTGCTCCTCCTCCAGGGCCCTTTCAAAATAGCCTAGGGTGTAGAACAGTTTCGCATTTTTGCCCCTTTGATAGGGAGGTGTTTAATTATATCCAGGACATATTTAGGAGTGTATATGAAGAGATTCCCCCACTTGTTTGACCCCCTGAAGTGGCCTACATCAATAGATATAGCATATATACAGGAAAACACAAAATATGTTCCCATATATTTATTTCTAGGTGGATATACTTGAAAACTGTATACCCAGCATCTATTCAACAGTATGAACAATGTATCAGGATTCCAGGACCATAGGACAAGACCCTGTGGTGCAGTATACCTACCCTCTCCTGGTGGTGTACCCCCTGTGAAAAATTTTCCTGTAGGACCGGACCTTAATTGAGCTAGGGGGTCTATTTCTATGTATATTTGGAGTGGATCTATCATATAGCTGGTCCAGCACACAGATAGGATTCTGCTACAGGAACAAAAAACATAGAAAATCGCATTTTTGACACTTTTGATGTTTTTAAGTCCCTTACACTTGCATAAATGACCAGCCCTACATAGGGCACAAATGTGATATCTGATATACAGGGGGTATTTTGACTGATAAGAAGCCTACATCATAATCAAGCCTGTGATAAGTAATCTAATATCTGGGATACCTCCCATATATGTCCCTGATTATATATTCGAAGTTTTAGAGAGATCCATGAAGGATCGACTGAATGACAAGTAAAATGACATATGTGTGAAAAGTGGGAACTGACATCTTTTCACACAAAGTTACATTTATATATGGTACAGCTCAAATAACAGTCCCAAGAACCAAACAGAGCCTTAAAAGTGGCGAAACAGCGGCCTGTGGTGACCAGTGGCCAATGTTTTTATATTCTGGGTATGTTTATGATCCCGAACTTCCATGGCAGGGTCTATTGAAGAGCGAGATTCTCATCTGCATAAGTTCACTATTAGCGGTAAAATTTTCGTTTAATGCCATTTTCCTTGACAGGGTTTCAAACACGTCTTTACTTCTCCAAGCTCCGTGGAAAAAGAGCCAAAAGCTATGCACTCTGGTAATGCATACCTCCATGGCATGAAGTCTGTGACAAAAGGTTCTCTGGCCTACATTGCCACGCAGGTGCGTTAAAATTGGTTATGGTACCCCCTACTAATTGTTCCTCCAGGTTCGGTTTTCATTGAGCTCCTCCTCTGTATTTTCTTGCACGGACATGGTCACGGACTCGGAAAATTTTTATCATAGTATTCTTGACCTGTTAGAAGATCCGGATGAAAGCGAGGAAGTAGCTGACCTGATGACATGGTGGACACGGTTCGCAATATATTTCTTTATATTCGAGCTCGTATACATTAACACTTAACAGTCGAATTTTTCCTAACTCCTCCACTTCACAACAAACCATTAGCAAAAACAGCGTGCTATCCAAAATTCAGGAAAAACGTGCTGCCCTTCATGCATGGCTCGATGCTAGCGCTAATTAATTTGTTGTCTCATGATGTTTGATGCTGTTGTGTATGCCTCATAGTCAATAGATCACTAATGCAATTGATGAATGCTATCCATAAAGTGTAACACAGCATGATAAATTATTCTGTTAGAGTTTGTAGGTATCAACAACTTGCTATAGTGAGATTATCACACCCTGAAAAACTGTTATTGATGGTGTATTCTGCCATGAGAAGCGATCCTCGTAAGGGTATGTATGTTTGACAAGATATCAGCAGTTTGCTACAGTAAGTTAACTTGGTGTCTCATCTTGACATGCTGTCATTAGTTTCACCATCACAAGCCATCTGTGTAAGACTATGTAGATTTGACATATCATCAACACCTTGCTACAGCATGATAGCTCAGTGTCGTACATCAGCACATTGTCAGTGATGGCAGAAACTGCCATTGGAACCTACCTATCCAAAGCTAGATACATTTTGCAGAAACAGATCAGCTTGCTACAGCATGATAGCTCGGTGTCGCACATCAGCACATTGTCGGTGATGGCAGAAACTGCCATTGAAACCTGCCTATCCAAAGCTAGATACATTTTGCAGAAACAGATCAGCTTGCTACAGCATGATAGCTCGGTGTCGCACATCAGCACACTGTTGGTGATGGCAGAAACTGCCATTGAACCTGCATTGGAACCTACCTATCCAAAGCCAGACACATTTTGCAGAAACCCAAAAGTGTGTTAGTAGATCACACCTTGCTGCCATAGGTCCATCAGTATCATAGCTTTGGTAGATCCCACCAGTGTAGTCTGCCTATCTATTCCTTTATCATGACATCTGTAATTGTGATAATTATTTTTTATATTGTGCATTAGGTAAAGTTAGCTAAAACTCTGCCATTCTTCAGTCAAATGCCTGATGTTCTACATCTCTCCTTGTTCCTTGTCCTGATCGGTTTCCAACAATTACCTAATCGACTCTGCTGAGATTTGTACCGCGCTTCGCCTCTTGACCACCTCAGTATTGTTCTTACAACTCTACTGAGGTGTTTACTGTGTCCATCGTATTACACCGTCTTGTATTGACTTATGCACTAGCCTTTGTCTAGGTACAGAATAATAGTATTGTTCTTACCAGAGCCAGAATCGTGTCCAGCATCTAACCCGACATATGGTGATATCAAGGTGCGGTTGTGATATGAGCATGTCGAGTGCGTTTGCAGGATTGACTTGATCGATGGTGCTTCAGGAGGCATTGTGGATGAAGTGGTTTGTTGGGAAGAAAAACCAAAGTTGAATCATTTGCTCCAGAGTGGTAGAGATCATCTATCTTGCCATTGACAGGACCTGTACGTAGACTCAGTAAACCGACTCAGGAGTAGTTTCGCACATACTGCAGTCACTTTACCCTTGATACTAACAGCCAGCTGAGGATGAAAATTCCCTGTTCCAAACAGGCCAGCTGATGTGGGCCCATCAATGTACTGTTCTGTTAAATACAGGTGGGCCGACGTCAAGTGTTTATCTGATACCAACAGGTGGGCCCATAGTATGTGGTATAGGAAATAAGTGTACACTTTTCTATTGAATTTGGTAGATAGTGTGGTTGTTAGTATATGAAATATGTACCTGATACAAACAGGTGGGCCTATGGTATGCTGGTGTAGGGTGTAATAGATAAGCATAGATATTTCTATTGATTTTGGTTGATAGTGTATGGTAGGTAGTGTATGAAATATGTACCTGATACAAACAGGTGGGCCGGTCAAGGTGTGTTTGTGATACCAACAGGTGGGCCGAGTAGGTCAGGGATCTGATATATCAGATGGGCCAAGGATACTGGTCAGTCAATGGGGGTCAGTCGGTCAATGGGGGTCGGTCAATGGGGGTCGGTAGGTCAATTTGGTAGGTCAATGGGGGTAGGTTAATGGGGGTCAGTAGGTCATTGGGTCGGTCAGTCAATGGGGGTCGGTCGGTCAATGGGTTGGTAAGTCAATGGGTTGGTCGGTCAATGGGTCAGTCGGTCACAAAAACATTGGTTGAGATATGACTGAAGTCAAAAACATCGGTCAAGATATGGCTGAAATTGAAAAAATTGGCCGAGGTATGACTGAAATGGCTGAGGTATGACCGAAATCGAAAACATCAGTCAAGATATGGCCGAAATTGAAAACATTGGCCGAGACATGATTGAAATGGCCAAGATATGACTGAAGTCAAAAACATTGGTTGAGATATGGCTGAAATTGAACACATCGGCTGAGGCATGACTAAAATCAAAAACATTGGTCGGGATATGACTGAAGTCAAAAACATCGGTCAAGATATGGCCAAAATCCAAAACATTGGCCAAGACATGATTGAAATGGCTGAGATATGACTGAAGTCAAAAACATCGGTCGGGATATGACTGACCAAAATCCAAAACATTGGCCGAGGCATGACTGAAATGGCCGAGATATGACAAAAATCAAAAACATCGGTCGGGATATGGCCAAAATCAAAAACATTGGTCGTGATATGACTGAAATCAAAAATATCGGTCTAGATATGGCCGGGATTGAAAACATCGGCCGAGGTATGACTGAAATGGCCGAGATATGTCCAAAATCAAACACATCAGTCAAGATATGACTGAAATCAAAAAACATCGGTCAATATATGGCCAAAATCCAAAACATCGGCCGAGGCATGATTGAAACAGCCGAGATATGACCAAAATCAAAAAGATCGGTCGAGATATGGCCAAGATATGACTGAAATCCATTCCTAAGCTTATTTGGAGTGTATATATTATATAGCCAGCCCAGGACACACATAGGATCCTTCTACAGGAACACAATGATAGAAAATCGCATTTTTGGCATTTTTGATGTTTTTCAGCATCTTACCCTTGCACATCTGATCAACCCTGTTCATATATCATGAGAATAGTATATATACCTCCTTTCATGATGAAGATCAGTTCAAAATAGGTTGTTGGTTTGAGATACTGCATATGCTTGCTATTTCTACTGATAAGAGATCAATACCTTCAAATCATCAAAATTTAATAATCAGAAACTTGGAGTACATTCACAATATATTCAGTATCATATGTATAAATTTACAGAACAATCCAACAAGAATTGAATGCTGAGGAAGTGAAATAGATAAGAAATTGAGTGTGAGAAAGCTCAAGGACCCAAAACATCGAAAATGGTCAGTTGAGCAATAGTAGGGCTTTAATGCTAGGTCAACACACATTTACACTACATCCCTTCCACTCACCCCCTACCCTCAGGGCAGTAGGTAGTATGGGTTCCTTAGGTAGTTTATGGTCTATCCTACATATTTTTAATGAAATCTTCAACTTGAATTATATATAAATGTGACTTTGTGCAGTTGCCTACCTGTTGCAAAAACCAAAAGACCACTCCAGGATCAATTTCAACTGATCATTTTGGACCCAGTTGCCTTCAAATGGGTAGTACTCATCTAGGCGAACACCTTGGTGGTCTAATCTTCAACAATGGTTCAGATCTGAGAAAGTTATGAGCCATAATTCAGATTTCAGTCACATCTCAGCCAGCCGATGTCTTGCATTTATTTAGCTTATATCTCGGTCAGATGATAACCGATTGACATAATAAGACTATGGATATGACCGCCTTTACTGGGGCTACAACTGTTGTTAACAATGTGAAGCATAAAAACAACTTTCGGCCAGCCGATATTTTGGATCTCGGTCATACTACTTAGATCTTGACCGATGTTTCTGACTTCAGTCATGTCTCGGCTGATGTTTTTGATTTTGGTCATATCCCAACCGATGTTTTTGACTTCAGTCATATCTCGGCCATTTCAATCATGTCTCGGCCGATGTTTTGGATTTTTGTCATACTTGGGCCGTTTCAGTCATGCCTCGGCTGATGTTTTCAATCTCGGCCATATCTAGACCGATGTTTTTGATTTTTTTTCATACTTTGGCCATTTCAGTCATGCCTTGGCCGATGTTTTCAATCTCGGCCATATCTAGACCGATGTTTTTGATTTTTGTCATATCTCGGCCATTTCAGTCATGCCTTGGCCGATGTTTTGGATTTTGGCCATATCTTTACCAATGTTTTTGACTTCAGTCATATCCTGGCCGATGTTTTGGATTTCGGTCATATCCCGACCGATGTTTTTCATTTTTGTCATTATCTGTTGCCATCGGCCCATCTGATAGCATCAGGTATTCATTGCCATCGGCCCATTTGATGTTATCAGCTGCTATCGGCCAACCTGATTGCATCAGTCACCACATTCTATTGGCCCATCTGATAACATCGGGAATTTGTTGCCATCAGCCCATTTGATGGTATCAGCTCCTATTGGCCCACCTGATTACATCGGCCAACACATTCTCTCGGCCCACACAATAGTATCGGGAATTCATTGCCATCGGCTCATTTGATAGTATCAGCTCCTATTGGCCCACCTGATTGCATCAGCCAACACATGCTGTCAGCCCATCTGATTGCATCAGGCATTCACTTCCATCAGCCCACATGATGGCATCAGATATTCATTTTCATCGGTCAGCCCATACGATGGCTTCACACCCATCATCGGCCAACTGGTACATACAGCTGCTATATTCCACATCGGCCCAGCTGATAACATCACACACTCCACCATTTTTCCCTGGCCATCGGCCGACATGATAATATCAAGTATCACTACATATGGGCCCACCTGTTAAAATCGACTCCCATTGAGACCACTGGCCGAATGTTAGACACAGGAAAATATTTTCGGTTGGCCTGAGGTCCGCTGGCCTGTTTGGAACAGGGAATTTTCACCCTTGGCTGCCTGTTTTATACAGGGTATGTGACTGAATGGGCTCAGTTTCGAAATACAAAGGATTGAAGAAGGAGATCATGGTGGTGGGAGCCGGAAAAGTACTTATTACTGAGGCATTTTCACAGGGGTGTGGGAATTCGGTGCCTTCGGTTCTTGGACTTACTAAGTGACGTACTTTCAGGAATCAGAATAGGGATGTTCAAAGTTGGGCGCCCAACACCCAACACCCAATGCCCAACGCCCAACCTCATGACCAGAATGAGTATACCTAGAATAAATAGAAGTAAATACCGAGTAAAGTCACCCAAGCCTACATGATGAGATAAGCTACTTACCTAAACCTTGTCGCGCGAAGCGCCGAAACCTTCGCCAAACATCTCCCCCTAATCCTCAGCATTTCTAAACCTTTTCATACTTTTCTCGTACCTAAACCTCGCTGTTCCTAAACCTTTTCATACTCTTCTCTTACCTAAACCTCACCGTTCCTAGCCCTCACCACAACCTTGTCATATATTTGATTGTAGCAACATGTAGCTGCATGTTTTTTTTTCCCAATTTCATTGGAATTCCACAAGGAAAAATTATGTCTGAGCCTCAAAAACAACTCAAATAGTCTGCTGAAGGTTAGGAAAGGATTAGGAATAAAAAGTGAAAGGTCTCCTAAGGCACACAAAGGTTTAGGTACAAAAAAAAAGACTTTAAAAAGGTAGGGGTATGGAAAGGTTTAGGAACAGCGAGGTTTAGGTACGAGAAGAGTATGAAAAGGTTTAGAAATGCTGAGGATTAGGGGGAGATGTTTGGCGAAGGTTTCGGCGCTTCGCGCGACAAGGTTTAGGTAAGTAGCTTATCTCATCATGTAGGCTTGGGTGACTTTACTCGGTATTTACTTCTATTTATTCTAGGTATACTCATTCTGGTCACGAGGTTGGGTGTTGGGCATTGGGTGTTGGGCGTTGGGCGACCAACTTTGAACGTCCCTAATGTCACCCTCCTCCTGCCTTTTATCAGAACCCAAACGTGACCCGTTTCCCACCAAGTGACCTGACTGCATCGATAGCGAAGCCTGTAGTTTTATTCCCACATTTCAACCCGCCTCTTGTTGGCACGCGACAGCGTTTGTACTGGCACAGATCTGGGTTTTACCCTGCGTGGTTCGCGTGCATTTCAAGTCACGTATATCTTCTGATTCCCTTTATCTCTCACACCATTTCCAGTGAGTCGTTCCCTGGCAGAGAGCAGTTATAAGACAACCCAGCCTTCCACTCCAGGTCGCACACGAAAGCTCATAGCGGAGTACTAGAGCAACATTGGGTGGGCACTTCACATCGGTGCTTTTATCGTGTAGTACTTGACGTGTGCACTAATACCAAATGCCATGACGTGTAAGTCAGCATCGTGCACTGTGCTAACTTGACCATACCAGTCCACGGTCATGTGGGTTTCGCCTTCAGGACTGAGCAGTCTCGTCATTGAAAAAAGTGCTCTGCGCGTGTGTTATGACGATCTAATACATCGAGGGAGATCGTTGGTTCATTAACTCGGAAGGAGCGGGATTTACTCAGGCTCATTTTTCGGTAGGGTAAGAATCACCATCCTCTCCTGGTCGAGTACAATATCTCAAACATGGGCATTTGAAACCTTGTTCGTGGACCACCTCCACGAAAGGGAGGTAAGTTAAATCTGCACGTCTGACTCGAGACCTGTTATCGTAGGTTCCCGAATGACCTTGCCGACGCCACGCACCACAGCAGAGGGATTGAATTCGGTCATAATGTTTCGCTGAAAAAGCTCGTCAGAATTAATGTATCATAGAAGAGTCGTAGAAGAGCCTAAGTGATCAGCTTCTACAGTACAGAGTGGAACCAAGCTCGACCGACATAAGGCAATAGACAAGCGGAGCAGAACAAGTAGAGAATACAGTACAATGATGGAGGGTAGAAGAGCTATATATAACTAGATGAGATGATGAAAAATGTCAATGGTGTTCCAGAACGTTTCTTCCCTATAGTTGATTATTTTCGATAGAGATACAACCAATCCAGAGCCAGAACCGCGTCCAGCATCCAGCTCGACGTATGGTGATATCAAGGTGCGAGGTTCCAGTCGCCGCCGTGGTAGTGGAGACTGTAGGAATTGCAGCTGATGTCGTGGCTTGCTGTGATGAGGATGGTGGGGGTGTGCTCTGGGTTGCTCCGCCAGTAGGTTGCTGCATGACATGGATTTTGGGAGGTCGAGAGGAGCTGGCTGCTTTCTTCCCTCTTGCATGATATATCCTCTGCGTGAAAACGTGTCAGTGATAAAAAGAATAGAGGTAGAAAAAAGCGTACAGGCGCGCCTGGGGCGCACGGGACGTCAACTACTACCGGTAGCTCTCGCAACTGGATGTTCGATCCATCTTGTCTGGTTTGTCTGCCGGACGTGATGTTTTTAGCCCAGCTACGAGGGTGGGATCTGGGCGGGGTGTCGTGGTCGGTTGCTGCGCGTGAATTGGAGCGCCGGCGCCAGAGGGAAGGTAAGCGACCGAGGAGTGTGTGTTGATTTGGTGTTGTCGTGACACTTCGTCCTCGGGAGGTAGAGAACTAATAAGATAATGGTCAAAGGAGATCTTAGATTGGAGATGGAGATCACATACGTCGTCGAAAAACCCTGGGGGTCGTCGACTCGGACGAGTGCCTTCGATTTTCGAAGGCCGCGGTCGTGTAGCATTAGCCTAGTATGTAGATATTCAAGGCCGTGAAAAAGGTCAAGAGACACATAACATACATTAATGTCAAATGGCTTCTTGATTGTTTTTTGCGATGAATGAAGATATGAGAAAGGCTGTTGAAGAGACATGATGCAACATACCACCTGAAAGGATCACCCGTTGTCAGTGTGATTGAGGATGAAATGCACACAAGCTTACATTGTCTGATAGAAGGTGACCCAGGCCAGCTTCCTTGACAATAGCAGAGACATCCCATTTGTATATGTTGTTGTCATTGCAGCCAGTGAGGAGCAACCTTCCATCCACAGAAAAGGCTGCACACCTCACCATGTGTTCATGGTAGAAGGGTTGTCCGATGGGCTGATTGGTTTCTAAGTTCCATAGTCGCGCTGTCTTGTCAAATGATACGCTTGCGAGGATGCGTTCATTCGGAGACAGTGAAATAGCAGTGACAAAATGATTGTGTCCCTCCAGAACAGCAGTTTCGGTCCAGGTGGCGGTGTCAATTTTCCTGATTTGATAGCGTGGTGTGCCGGCGATATTGCGGTATGACCCGGCGATAAGTGTCTTTCCGTCCGAGATCCATGCCAGGCACCAAGTTCTGAAGTCGAATGTTTTGAGCAATTGCCCTGTGTTGGCATTCCAGACTTTCAGACGTTTCTCTATGCCCGAAACGCCCGTCGCAATATTGTACATCGGGTGAGTAGCAAACCGCCGACACATTGCGGCCTTCCGCGTCGGCCTTGATTGGTTCAAGGATCATCTTTCCGCTCTCGACGTCCCATACTCTGAATGTCCCAACCGTCGCACCCGCTCACCACTCGTCCTCCCATCTGGACTCCAGCACACAGACCACACTGTCTTTGTGTGCCCCGTCAATTTTTGATGACCTTGCCTGTGTCAATTTCCCACAATCTCACTGTACCATCCCCGCTCCCACTTGCTACTGTTTTGCCGTCCGGCGAAAGTGCTATGTCTGTCATTTGCTCACTTCGTTCGTCCGTCCAGTCCTTCCCGACCTGCATACCGCTCTCCAAGTCCCAGACTCGAAGTGTGCCGTCCAATGAACAGGTGATGATCCGCCGGTTATCGGGCAGCCGTAGGACGCCGAGGACCGAGCTGGTGTGTCCTTGCATCCTTTGGAGAGGCTTTGTCACTGATTTCTCTTGCTTTTCAGGGACTCGTGAAGACATGATATTGGTTCGGAAACTTCACCTAATAGGAGCGGGACAATTTCAGCTCTTGCCCACCAAACAAACGCCATCACTCACTCAGAGGTACTTGGTTTACACAGAACACACCCGCCCAGGACGAATGAAAGCTGAAAAGGAATGGACTTATTGTTTGATGCTCGCTAGAGCTAGAGGGAGGTTGCTGTTCAAGTCCTGTACATGTGCGTCTTCCTTGCTTTATCCTCTTGCGGCTTGCTGTGCCGATCAAGCGCACGACTCACGTTGTCTGACAACCAGTTTCTTCATCGAAATCGACATCTCAGCATCACATCTGGTAGTCTGCTATCAAGCGAGCCCGCATTTCTATCATTCTTCACCCACCCTTATCTCCATCGCCGGCAAGAAATATCTCTGAGACTCGGAGACGTCTATCCGACTCCATCGCGTTGTCTTCTATAGCACGTGTCTCGCAAATCATCTCAGCAAGCAGTTCCCGTATCTCTGCAAACGTCCCCGCTTGACAACCATTTGCCAGTATCGATACCTCAATGACTCGATCGTCAAGCAAGGGGCGCACTAGTACTACTTGTATTCTCGAACATGTTTTCTCGCGCGAATCAGGTATGTGCTCCGCATCATGAGCTCAGGCCATGTCTCACCATAGCATGAAGAAGACAGCCGTCAACTTTAGACTGCATACTGGACTTCAGGAACCTGTCAAGCGCTATCCTTATCCGAGGGTCTATGTGCTACTGAAGAAGACTCTTCCCCTTCCTCGCTTCTCCGCGCGGGGCGGCAGTGCCTTCTCCATGTGCGCAGACTTCCTCCTTTCCGAATCTGCGCCACAGATTAGATCATCACCGATTTACCGCTCTCGCTTCTCTCACATATCGGATGTGATTGTCCGATGTTGAGGCTAGGGGCTGTCGTTGCGATTGTGGTAACTATACTTACTAGAGCAGGCCTGCAGCCTCAACGTGCTGACTTCGAATGGTGATGTTTGCCACTTTCAACAGTGCCATCAAGCTACCGTGCGCTGACTCGCGTAAATTGCAGCTGATCAAGTTCTGAACACAGCCACGTGCAGTCTTCCTAGCTAGTACCACCGTTTGCCACGAACTATATCTAATTGTCTATCCGCACATTCGCGTCTCGTCGCAAATGCTATGGCCGACCCTACTTAAGCTATCAGGACTGAGCACTTAAAACGCTTACAACATTAACACTTGCAGCTTTCTCCTCAAGACATTCTTGCATTGGCATTGGCACCTCTACAAGACGGCCGCTTTAAGGCTTACCGTACCTGTCACACTCGACATGTCTGCCACATCGAGCTACTTGCAGAAACTCGTATACTACTAGTATACTACTCCATTGAAACACCTGAGCTCGTGCAGCAGGTGCGGGAACACCATGCTATCGATACGAATGAAAGGAACGACAAGGACACCTTCCATTTTGCAGTCTAGGTGCGTTGCTCATCCCGAGCTTCCACTAAGTAGCCAACCTAAATTCCGTGCAGGGTGAATCAGCTGTCAACGTCCCGAAGACGCACAGTTGTTAATTCGTACCTCGCCTTTGTAGGTATTTTCCACCCAGTTGCGATCCGAAACGGCTTCCGTCACCAGTCAAACCTCACACCTATCACACGGCTCCCGCAGTGGCACAGTGACCACGCACAGCAAGCCGGGCTTGACTGGCAGCGTGACACTAAGGAGCTCAACACCAACCCGTTCGATGTCGAGGTGCAATATTGCATCATGAAGGCCATCCGCTAGCAAGCAATCATGGAGAACTTGGAACACGTGCTCGACTACCGGCAGGTGTTTGGGTGAGTGACTGTGTTTCAGTGAGTAGTCCAATATTCCAGTGCAGAGATGGGTTCTTATAGACGTAAACTTGATAATGTCTCGTGGTATCAACATTGAACCTGGAGATCATCCAAATTACTGCAGGACGGGCGCGGATCAACGATGTGGTCGAAAAGCCTCTGCACACAACGAGTCTGTGCCAGGTGGAAATGCCACCAAGAGAGCACTATGGAGGTGAGCATTATTTCCACCCTCTCCGTTACACCTCAGCTACCTTATTGTAAGGATTTCCATACCTGTATCGTCGAAGTCTTATGCAGACACATGCTGTTCTATTTGTGAGGGAGTGCACACCTCTCTCGCCGGAGCACTTTGCTATGCAGCCACATCTCTGTTCTATTGTTCATGTTCCACCCACACATTGTCTTCGCTTGGTCGTACAAACACCATCAAGCAGGAATGCGCTACTCGGATCCTCAAGTATCTGTTCCTCTCGCGAATCAGGTACGTGTGCCGCATCTTGAACTCAGGACATGTCTCACCATAGCATAGGGGAAACAGCTTTGGCTCTCGACTGCTTACTTGACTTGAGGAGCTTGTCAAGTACCGTCCATGTCCGAGCAGCTCACATGCTGCTGAAGAAGATTCCGATGTTCGTTTTCCCTATGCTACCTTCTTCATGCGCAAAGAGTCTCTCCTGTCATAATCTGCGCCACCGCAGGTAACGGTCCCCATTCAGCTTCTCTTTCAGAAGCAAACCTTGGAGTTGTGGAACGCGCTAAAGACTGATGCCAACGAAATTTGCTTCTACGTTCTCGACAATAGGTAATTAAGAGGCCTCCAGTTCTGACGGATGGTATGTCTAGATGAGCTTCTCGCCTTCAATCTCCCAATAGTCCCAGATATTTGAAATGTCATCGCCATTGTCGCCAATTGTTGGTTTTGGCGCAGTATTTTAGCGGCTTTCATGAAACGAACATAGCTACCCTCCTTGCTGCAACCGAGCCACTTATGTTCCTCAAGACATGGGTAAGGTCACATTCTCAGCAGCACAGGGCATGTGGACGCCTATGAGCAAATTCTCAAGACAGGGGGCATCATAAGCCATGTTCCCGCTCAGTGCTTTCACTTGCTGGTATGTCCCTTTCGCTTTCGCCTCTGCGTACTCTCGGTGCAACTAACCTCAACTGTCCAACGCTTCCACTGCGCAATTTTGCTTATCAAGAGGAATATTGTGCTCGTCTGTAGGACATTGCAATTTTTTTTATCGGAGTGCCGTTGTCTTCGACTGAAGATCTTCCGGAGATGCCTGTTCCGCTCACGTAGAGTAGTGGACGATGTCATGATTCGAGACGAGTATTGCCAACATTATTAGACGGTTCTTACACTCGACGATCGTGACCTTGTCTACGCTTATGCTTCTTCATAACGGCTATCGGCAGTATTTTCAATCAACCATGATGGTACTGGCTGAATTCTGCGCTCATCAGTGCGTGCATTTGATTGTTTATTTAATCGGCGAAACCAGATTCCAGCCCGTCAGATCTTATAATGACAATACGAGACGAGACTGTTTCATCGAGTTTCAAGAGAGATACGAATCGCGCTGCTCGCTGTGAGTTTCTACAGCAAGCAAATTTGTGTTGTGTGCCCATCTCTTCACACTGTTGCATTTTGCCTATTCCGCCATCACTCGTTAACGTTTTTCATCATCCGCATTTCCTCTCCTTTAATTCCCTTTTCTTTACCTACATCCACTTTACATTTTCCTCAATTACTGCCCTTTCTTCCTATTTTCACCGCATTTTCACCGTATTTTCACCGCCTTTTCGTACTTTACCATTGGACAATGTGATGCCATTTGCTCTATTATGACTACTGTTTTTGCCGGTTAATGCCTGGTAAGTGACTTTTCAAGAGCAGCAAAGTAGAATTAAGAGCGCGAGTGGCCTTTTTCTCAAAATTTTCTGCTGTGTCTTCATGTCATCTGAACGGTTCTGCAAACCCGGTCCAACCCCGAAAAATAAGAATAAATAGACATTCAGAACCGAAAATAGATCTGACATTTTACTGATGTACTGACGTGACATACTCGGTGATGGTATATGTCAAGCTGACACGGTCGTGATGCGGCGCTGAAAAACATTAACGCGGCACAGACGAACCGTGACGGCAGCATAGGTGATGATACAGCGTGGATCGGGCTTGACATGGTACTGACGTGGCACGGGTGAGACTTGAAGCTTGACGCAGCATGGATGGGGCTTGACAATGACAAGGTGAGGAAGACGAGGCTTGGCCCCGGACTGACACAGCCCGAATAACACTTCATGCAGCATCTGAAAACTGGCAACAGACCACCTTTAGAGACAGTACAGGAGGTGTGCTACAATCCTGTGCTCAAGCTGTATGAACGCAGAGTCCGTGCGGCGTGCCTGACAAGCGTTGTAAATGCCGCGTCATTTCCACCAGGCGTCAAGACTGATATCCACGCTGCACGAGAATGCCCGCAGTAGCCTTCTCAAGTTGGAACATGTGAGCAAGGATCAAATATATTTCCTGTAATATAGATTCTTCCTATCGCCATGAAGTTCTGCCATAACAATATAGAAGCAAGCCGTCTTGCAATCATCTCCATCAGATTCATTTGATCACATATCACACTCACAAACAATGCGTTTCTGCTTCGTCTTCGCCATTGTTGCTGCTTTGGCAGCGTCAATATCTGCCAGTCCCGTTGACAGCCGCACTGACACTGACAGCAGCAGTCATAATTGTCCCAAATATTGTCACTGGTCAAACTGCTGCGCTGGTCAGACATGCGTGGCGGAACCCACCTTTGAGAGTGACAATATCGAAATAGGTGTGAGTGGTTTGCGTCCTGGATTTAACCACACGACTCACCGGAGTGGTAGGTGACCTATACATGTAAATCTGTGTGAGTGGCATGTTGCGAAAGTGAACTACAGTGAGTCGTGTTTCTGGTTTCGCATTGGTGCAGGATGGTTGATGGCACGACGCGTGACTTACTAGTGGTTTCTTGCCGAGTTGATCAATCTGCTTGCTTCTGGACAAATTTCACTGCCGCTCGAGTATTGGAGATCTTGGAATGGAGGAAATCTCAAATACTTGAATACATAGTATGTGACCGAAAAACTTGCAACGGAGTTTTGTAGTCTCGTTGTAAGCTTGAACATAGAAGCCTTTGATGACATCGCGACTCTTCCTCCCGTCATAGGCGCTGCTTACTGGGCCTCGTGGGTGCATTTTTGGTCTGGACCGAGCCGCTGGGGTTTATCACAACCCCATTAGATGGTGGATCGTTGCCTAATTGCGAAAGCTCAAGATCCAGCAATAGCACTTGTGACTTGTAGGAGTATGTCATGACTCGGATCCAATAGAACTGCTAGCTTCGATATCCTCGAGAGCATCTAGACGTGAAAGAAGTGGATAGATATAGCAGAGACTTATTTTGTATCGCTCTGAGACAGAATGGAGAGACAATCGACACCGACGAGGGAGACGTTAAGAACGTGACCTGGAGTTCCCATATACCCATGCGATGGCAAGGAGTGCAGAACTTGCTGAGAATAAGGAAATAATTTATCTCATCCAATCTGAAATCTTGATAGTGCCTGCTTCCAGTCCGCCCGAGGTTAAATTGAATGTCCATCGTTATGTAGCCCTGACGAGAGTCGAGACACTGGCATCCGTGCCTAAGAACCATCTTAGGCATGCATGTCGCCGGAGTACACAGCTATACGTGCTGCTACTAAGAATCCACGGAGTTGGTATACCAGGAGGAAGTGGTGTTGATTCTGGTTCTAACTTCTCTCGTGGCCGCACGGGAATACCCGCGGTAGCTTGGACTCTAGATCGTGAGGATGGACTTACATAAATAATGGAGTGCCAGAACAACAGTCTTACCTCCATCCTAGTCACTTGTCGATGCCCCATTGGAGAATATACTTTGGATAATAGAAACTAGTGCTGGTGCCAGTCTTATTCTCAATATTAGCGCCATCCTCTTGTTCAACAAGGACCCACAAACGCGATGTTCCCAACTCCCTGTTCCCAGTTCCACACAGTCAGTGTCCAGCTCCCAGACATCCTCTCTTCGTGTACTCCCTTTGAATTACTAACGCGCAAATGGCAGTCACTGCAGGTCCGTTTCTCAAGTGCCCCAGGCATGACTGCGCCGTAGGATTAGTACGCCTCGAATGGAGAGGACTCAAAGTTGGACTGTGGACTGCTTTGTGTTATCCTGGAGCGGATTGTAAATTGTCGGGGTTGGGGTTGACTGCGAATTTTTTGAGCTTGTTGGTGTATGAGCAGGAGCAGGATAGTGCTGGGGATGAAAAGCAAGTTTTTGATCTGTGAGTCGTCGAATTGTCTGCGGTGGTTGACCTGGTTGACACGATGGGTTGAAAGATATCTGACAGGCTCAGGCCACGTCGCCTATAAAAGCCCGGCGTGGTACATATGTTTTCATCGATCTATGCGCGCATATCACGATACAAGGCAGTGTTTGCTGGATTGCATCTGCATCCCGGATCTCGAAGCAGGGACGTGTCCGGATTTAGGATGATGTTTCACTTGATAGAGTATGCGGAGGGATTGAACCTCCCGGAGCGTGCATCGTCGCACCCATACTGAAGCAGCTAACAGACCAGGCGTGTAATATCATTGCATGGTCGGAGGTACGTATGAAACTACATTGCATACTGAAGTCTATTCTAGGATGGTCTATTTTGTGCAAAAGGCGTAACAGCAATTTCACGTCCCAATATCGTCTCCGTCCTCGTGAAAGAACGGAATCGTTCCTTTGCGATTGCATTCGCATATGTGGGCACGCTTGTAAAGCAGAGCGCGGAGGCGTTCCTTTCTTCTGAGCGTTTCTTCGCTGCGCGGATCCTGCAATGAACGATGATAGAGACGGTATGTGAGGGGGTTAAGAAATTGTATTGCGGGCACTGTGAATTGGCAGTATGAGACGGAGAGGTATTTGGGGAGTTAGGGCGTTTGGATGGGTGTTTGTGCCTGTCTTTGATTGATGTATGCACTGCTAGATGTTTTTTTTCGATTGGTAAATGATTGGACGATCTGAATATGCGGCGTTCTGGGACTTTGTGGTTCATATGAGTTCGACAGTCGGAGTACGATTGATAGATAAGTACGTACTGTAACCATTTGACTCGGTTAACCCCTGATCAAGTTCGTGAGGACCGGAGTGCACAACTTGTTGAGTGAACGGGTTTCCAAGGGAAAGGAATTGCGTCTGGAACCGAGACCGTTATAGTAGTGCATTCCATTTGGACTTGAAGTATGACATGACATTCCAATGGTGATTAACGAGTGGAGTAGGTTCCGTCGGGCGGAACTCTCGACCTTTCCTACAATATGCATCTCCGTCACTCAGGCTCTGTTTATTTCTACAGTTTGTTCGTCCGCCGACCGTCAACTTATTCTACTAGCTAGTAGGTTTTGCCTAGATTCTTGCTGGCATGTGAGCAAAACGTTTGAGTCCTGCCCACAACACAATTTTCAGCGTGTGAATGTGAGCCGTCTTCAGCGCCTCCCCCCCTCAGAAATATTCTCACTGATAAATCTCGTGTAACCTCGCACACATAATGTGCTATGCCTGTCAGTGCATGCAGTGATCTCGAACAAGACTCTTACCGTATCGGAGGCGATAAGGGGGTTTGGTAATTAGTACTAGTACTAGTAGTCACGTCGCGAACTAAGTTACGGTTGGACCGTCCATATAACCGTGCGTGAACTAAGTTCACAAGATCTTAGGAACACGCGAGGAAGGATATTTTCCGTAAGATAAGTTCTTCTCCCATCGTCATGGAGTTCTGCCAGCACAATACTATTCAGCACATAAAAGCAAGCCGTCTGCCTACCATCCCCTTCAGATTTATTTGATCACATATCGCATCATCACAAAGGATGCGTTTCTCCTTCGTCCTCGCCGTCGTTGCTGCTGTGATAGCGTCAATATCTGCCAGTCCCGTTGACAGCCGCAGTGACGCTGAGAGCAGTGGTCCTTATTGTCCCAGTTATTGCACGTGGTTAACCTGCTGCCTTGGCTTCAAATGCGAGTGGGTAGCCATATTTAATGACCAGGTTGAAGAGGTCGGAGTGAGTATGAGTAGTTTGCATCCTGGATTTAACCACATGACTCACTGGCGTGGTAGAAGGTGCAGGTATGTTTACCTGACAAGCACAGTGAACTACAGTGAACTACAGTGAGTCGCGTTTCTGGTTTCGCATTGGTGCAGGATGGTTGATGGCACGACGCGTGACTTACTAGCGGTTTCTTGCCGAGTTGATCAATCTGCTTGCTTCTGAACAAATTTCACTGCCGCTCGAGCAATAGAAATCTTGGAATAGAGAAAATTTCAAATACTTGGATACATAGCTCAAGATCCAGAAATAGCATTTGTGACTTGTGGCCCGTAGTGCTGCCGTGGTCCGGTTCGGTCCGGTTCAGAGGGTCCTGGACGAGAACCAAGAACCGAACCATGGTCCGGTTCTACAAAACCTTCGAACCCAGAACCGGACCACAGAGAACCGTTCTCTGTGGTCCAGTTCGGTTTTTTTCTGGTCCGAACTCGAACCGAACCCGAAAATTTTCAGTAAGGAGTGCGAAAAAAAACATTTACAGAGTCTCTGGAGCTTCAGCAGAAGATCTTATCCATCCCAGGATGTTCTGCACCATCCCCATTGATGATGTGGACGGTTTTCAGTTCCAAGCGCTATCATTTACAGAATTCTGTTTAGGTTCACGATCGCACGAGCCGTGAAGGTCTCTCGTGATTTGCAGATGGATCAATTAATGCAGCGTCTGGTACGAGGGTGAGTCCCATTCCATAAGCAGTATCCTTAGCACACTCACCAATTATTCAGTGGTGGTCTTGTCTTCTTCGTTTTGATGGGTGAATATGAGTATTTCATCCACCCATCAGCACGCTAAACAGCACACAGCCTCGGCCACATTTTCTGTAGTTAGTGCTCGTTTAACCACAGATCCTGTCGTAAGTTACCCATATTTCTCTTCGCTTATGTGGGACCAGGCTAGGACGCGGTTGAGGATGGATACGTAGCGGAGCTCAAGTTTGGTGGAAGGCTGGAGTGAGGTGTTTTGTCACCTGATGTTGGGGGTTGGATATATCACTTTGGGCTATAGGCCTAAAATAGGGATACATCTTTTGTGGTAATTATCCACGGACCACCATCCAGATTGATATATCCACAGGGTGAATCACATTTTCGCAATTTTGGCTTCCAAAAGCAGAAATTCTCTTGTTTTATCATGTTCCCTCATGTCAGGCCTGTGCACATTATTCCCACACTCCGCATTTTCGCATTTTCAGCCACCTGCTGTGGGAATTACCCCACAACACCCAAAACATCGTCCATTTTGGGAATCTCCACAATATCAATTATTCCTACACCCTTCCCACTTCACTGTAGTTTCACCACCACACCACAATAGCTCCTTCTATATATATGAGTAGTAGGTTGGTATATATGTACATAATATGATATAATAGACCGCTTTTTTGTCTATCTATGTGCCTGGTCCTCCTCTAGGGACCATTCAACATAGGATAGGATAAAGAACACGTTTATGAGTATATATGAATAGATTCCCATCTTTATTTGACCCCCTGAAGCGCCCTACATCAATAGCTACAGTGTATGTATAACAAAACACAAAACAGGTTCGCATTTTTTGGTTTCTAGCTATATGGACTTGAACAAATTGTCCCTAACATCTATTCAGTAGTAGGAATAATGTATCAGGAGTTCAGGACCACAGGAAAAGATCTTAATGTGTAGTGCATCCCTCCTCTGCTGGTGGTTTGCCTCCTGTGAATTTTTTTGGTGGAGGACCGGACCTCAATTGAGGTAGGGGGTCTATTATTATGTATATTTAGAGTAGATGTATCATATAGCTAGCCCAGGACACACATAGGATCTTTCTACAGGAACAAAAACATAGAAAATCGCATTTTTGACATTTTTGATATGTTTCAGTATCTTACCCTTGCATATCTAGTCAACCCTGTTCATATATCATCAGTAGTACATTCAAATATGTGTCTCATGTTAAGGATCAGCTAGATATAGGGTGAAAATGTGAGATATAATGTAAAGAGGTAATTCTACTGATTAGAAGCCTATATGACAGTAAAGCCTGTGATAAGTGATCAGAGACCTGGGATACATCTCATATATGTCCCTCATGATATGACTAAAATTCTAGAAAGATCCATGAATGATTGACTGAATGACAGGCAAAATGACATGTGTATGAAAAGTGACAATTGACATTTTTTATACAAAGTCACATTCATATCTGATACTGCTTGAAAATTTCATTAAAAATATATAGGATGGATAGTAAGCTATACAAGAAACATATGCTACAGACTGCCCTGAGGATAGAGGTGGGTGGAAGGGATGTAGTGTAAATCTAAGTTCATCAAGCATAAAAGTCCAACAACTCCTGAACTGACCATTTTCAATGTTTTAGGTCTTTGAAGTTTCCCACACTCAATTTCTTATCTATTTCACTTCCTCAGCACTCAATCCTTCTTAGATTGTTCTATAATTCTAGGGATATGATACTGAATGTTTTTAAAATGTACTCCAAGTTTCTGATCATTAAAGTTCGATGTTTTGAAGGTATAGGCCCCTTATCAGTAGAAATAGCAAGTATATACACTGGCTCAAACCTCTGGCCTATTCTAAGCTGATCCTGGTTCTCAAAAGCAAGTATTTATGATATTATGTTCATATATGAACAGGTTGGACCAGAGATGCAGAAGTAAGATACTCAAACATATCAAAAATGTCAAAAATGCGATTTTCTATGTTTTGTTCCTGTAGAAGGATCCTATGTGTGTCATGGGCTTGCTATATGATACATCTACTCTAAATATACATAATAATAGACCCCCTACCTCAATTGAGGTCCGGTCCTCCACCAAAAAAATTCACAGGAGGTAAACCACCAGCAGAGGAGGGATGCACTACACATTAAGATCTTTTCCTGTGGTCCTGAACTCCTGATACATTATTCCTACTACTGAATAGATGTTAGGGACAATTTGTTCAAGTCCATATAGCTAGAAACCAAAAAATGCGAACCTGTTTTGTGTTTTGTTATATATACACTGTACCTATTGATGTAGGGCGCTTCAGGGGGTCAAAAAAAGATGGGGATATATTCATATATACTCATAAACATGTTCTGTGTACCCTAGAACACTTCCCTGCCAAAGGGGCAAAAATGCGAAACTATTCTGTATCCTACCATACAGTGGCTCAAAAAAGTGTCTCGATGTTTGCACATATTCATATAATTGCATCATTGTGAGCCAGGGTGTAGGGATATAATATGGCTATAGGGACATGTCTGAATCCGTCGTATCCAGGCTTGAATCTGAGATATGCAGCGTGGGAAAGTGATGTCATGGAGCGGAGATATGGCTATTCTAGTTTAGTGACTCATTGAGACACTTATTTGACTTTATATCAAAATCATAGAATTAGACCACCTACACATGATGTGATCAATGACACATGTCTTAGAATATCATATGGGATGTGAAAGTATAAAAATAATAAAAATAAAGCCAAACATCAACCTTTTTTGGCATCTTTTATCACTGACTACACAAAATCAATTCAACACTCTTTCTACACAATTCAACCAAATTTTTATAGAATATCTCACATTATACTTGTGTCCACTAAAGTATTATAAATAAAACTTACTGTAGACACTATACAAGCCATCAGAAGTTCATTGGTGATCACCATTCTATGCTTTGTACCTCTACTATTTAGTATGCTATTTGCTTAAACAGTACTGACAAGCCTGCAAATGCTGCTCAAGTGACAAAAAGACTGTATAATATCTAGAAGCAGCTTATTACATCGTAGACACCATGTTGTGACTTGGGGGTAAGTGATATCAATGCTAGAATTATGTAAAAACATCCCTTTCTTATTTAGCACTATAGAAGTAAGAGTAAACACTGCTATGTATCACTAGTGCTGTACTATGAATAGCTGAACAAAAATTATACTATTAGCAGATAGAACTGGAATTAATAATCTGAGGCCAAATGGATGGCAATAGTGAAGCTTATAATCTCCTCTTCTGTAGTGCTAGAAAAGAAAGGAATGTTTTTGCCTAATTCTAGCATTGATATCACTTACCCCCAAGTCACAACATGGTGTCTACGATGTAATAAGCTGCTTCTAGATATTATACAGTCTTTTTGTCACTTGAGCAGCATTTGCAGGCTTGTCAGTACTGTTTAAGCAAATAGCATACTAAATAGTAGAGGTACAAAGCATAGAATGGTGATCGCCAATGAACTTCTGATGGCTTGTATAGTGTCTACAGTAAGTTTTATTTATAATACTTTAGTGGACACAAGTATAATGTGAGATATTCTATAAAAATTTGGTTGAATTGTGTAGAAAGAGTGTTGAATTGATTTTGTGTAGTCAGTGATAAAAGATGCCAAAAAAGGTTGATGTTTGGCTTTATTTTTATTATTTTTATACTTTCACATCCCATATGATATTCTAAGACATGTGTCATTGATCACATCATGTGTAGGTGGTCTAATTCTATGATTTTGATATAAAGTCAAATAAGTGTCTCAATGAGTCACTAAACTAGAATAGCCATATCTCCGCTCCATGACATCACTTTCCCACGCTGCATATCTCAGATTCAAGCCTGGATACGACGGATTCAGACATGTCCCTATAGCCATATTATATTCCTACACCCTGGCTCACAATGATGCAATTATATGAATATGTGCAAACATCGAGACACTTTTTTGAGCCACTGTATGTTCAAAGTACCCTGGAGGAGCAGTGTGCACATAAATAGACAAAAAAAGCGGTCTAATATATTATATTATGTACATATATACCAACCTACTACTTATATATACAGAAGGAGCTATTGTGGTGTGGTGGTGAAGCTGCAGTGAAGTGGGAAGGGTGTGGGAATAATTGATATTGTGGAGATTCCCAAAATGGACGATGTTTTGGGTGTTGTGGGGTAATTCCCACAGCAGGTGGTTGAAAATGCGAAAATGCGGAGTGTGGGAATAATGTGCACAGGCCTGACATGAGGGAACATGATAAAACAAGAGAATTTCTGCTTTTGGAAGCCAAAATTGCGAAAATGTGATTCACCCTTGGATATATCAATCTGGATGGTGGATAACTACCACAAAAGATGTATCCCTATTTTAGGACTATAGTCCTACTTTGATGTATCAATATGACATTATGGGCTGGTTTTGTGGGGTGTCCGGGATCTGTCACAGACTCTTATTTGGCCATGTCTCAGGTGTTACAATTAAAGACGACTGGTGCCACTGATGGATAAGGAAGTACATTGTGGATGAGAAGTAAGAGGTGTTTGCAACCATAATTTTTCGGCCAATGAAAATGTAAGTGTATGATGCTGAGGGTGATAGAGTGATGTTGCAAGTGGTGATCAAAATGATCCCATGGCTCAGCGGTATGCAGTGTCATGGTAGTCAGGATAGTAGATTGATCAATCACCATATAGATCAGCACATGTGAGCGTAGCAACAGGGCATGTATTCACCAGCCCAATGCAATACATCCATTGAAAGTTCAATCAAGCAAAATGTATGCCTTCATTGTGAAGCTAGCACACAGTGGATGCCATCCACGCTCCATTGCTGCTTGATATTGAATCTTTATCCTCATCTGAACAGTGAAGTCTGGTCACTGAATGAACCTTTTTTTATTTTATTTTAATTTTAATTTTTTCCTATTTCTGTCCCATTGAGAGATATACTCTATGCAGGACAATACAATCTAGTCTAAAGGGACCCCCAGTGTCCCTAATGCGTCTCGGAGTGCACAAATGCTCTGGTGTAGGGTGTGCCCCACCAGTCCGCTGTTCCCGCCGGCCGTTTAGACGTGCCACCCACTAAGATGAGATGACTTTGTAGGTGTGTGTGTGTGATTATTTCTATCGTATGGACATCAGAATGCGTACTCAGTCGCATGGTGCGATCTAGTACAGGAATCTAGAAGGATTGCAGATGTGTTTCATAGGAGAGTAGAGAGAGGGCCGCGCGTGTGCGCCATCAGTCCTGTCCGGTCCATCTGACTGATACCGCTTGGTGTTGAGGGGGTTGAGATTCCATGTATGCGAGTGTGGGTCGAGAGAGATGTGGTTGTACATGGATTATGTGCTGGCATTGAACATGTCAGGTTGGGAATACAGATCTGTGGGACAACAACTGATTTAGCCTGGATGTGTGTGGGGCAAGGTTACTTCACCGAAGGTCGAGCAAAGTCGTCCAGTAGCATTGACAAAGTGAATGAGGTGGAGGGTGGCGTCCGGGTCGGTCAGAAGGTATGGGAGGGAGGATGCCTTATGGCTGAGTGAGCACGTGAGAGCGTGCCGTGCACAACGATATTGCGGGCAGGTCAGGAGGTAGTGTGGGACAGTCTCTTTGACTCCCGGGCAGTGCTGACAGTGTGGCGATGGCGATTTTCCTATACGGTGCAGGTGTTTGCGCAGAGGAGCATGGTGGGTGCGCAGAGCTATGTATAGACCGGTGAGTCGCTTGGGAAATTTCGCGGTGAGCTTTACAAAGGAGTTGCGCAATAATTGGGGGTCTATGTGATGAGCGCGAGCGTAGCAGGGTGATTTGCGCCAGATTCTCCCCCAGCGGGCATGTGTTTCTTTACTGTGCACCTCTTTTGAGCGCAGAGATGCTGAGCGGGAGTGTTCTATGCCGTAGGTAGTTGAGGAGCTGTGGTCGTGGGCTATTATTGTGGTATCCCTCTGCTGCCTTCTTCGTGTGCTTGTCGGCCTCCTCATTTCCATGAACGTCCGAGTGACCTGGTACCCAATGTACTGTGATGTCAAAGTCGGCGTGATCCTTGGCGATATTCTTCATCATCCTGCAAAAACGATCTGCTAAATATGAGCCCGGTCTAGTGTAGAAGCCCTCACCGGATTGGATAGCCGCTTGATTATCGACCGAGATGGAGATCGGGAATGTCAGATCCTGTTCGGTTGCGATCAGCCTTGCTGCTAGGGTTAGACCGACGGCTTCCGCCTCGTAGACCGTGTGTTCCTTTTCTGTTCCCAAGTGGTAGCGTAATGTTCGAGGTCGTCTCCCTGCTCGGAACAGAACTGCGGCTGCTCCAATCTTCCCCTGGTGGCCTGATCCATCGCTATATACTTGGATGGTGTCGGTGAGTTGGACGTGCTCTTCTATGGCCTGTGCCTTGGTGGGCGCTATGTGAGTTCTGTGAGGGTTGGAGCTGGAGGGGGGGTCTGCGCGCTGGGATAAGTGTTTCGATTTCTTCGGGGACAATCGCAAAATGGCAGGTGAGGGCGAGGGAGAGACGTGCAGTGGGATGCTACATAGCACTTGGCTGCTCGGTGGACTAGCTTGTGTAGAGGGTGGGTGACAGGGTGAGTGGATAGTCTGACGATGGCCCGGTGGCAGGCGTTTTGTAGGAGTAGAGGTACGGGAAGTAGGTTGGCATGGGTCTCTAGTACGTCTGTGGCTGTGGTCCTCATGGCGCCTGTGATGGCTAGTGCTACGATGCGTTGGACTGAGGTCAGACATTTGGCTACCCCGATCGAGCCTCTTTGCAGAGTGTCGGAACTGTCGCAGAGGTGGGGGTGAACCATAAGTCCGCTGAGTATAGCATCTTGGGAACGGCAACTGCATGGTACAGTTGATGCATCAGGCGTAGTGGAGTCCTTTGGCTGTCGAGGATAGCCTGCGCAACTGAAACACGTATGTGGTGCCCTTCGTGATGGCATTATTGACTTGGTCGTTCCAATGTAGTTCTTGGTCGACTATGACCCCTAGGAAGCGATGGGA